>NW_028258315.1:13661893-13813409 GCF_053883595.1 Heterocephalus glaber
TTAATCTAAGATCATATCTTCTTAATCCAAGATCTTATCTTCTAAGTAAGGAAAACTATGGACTGTGGTACAAATCCCTGCCACCATCTGTGTTTTCAAATAAAGTTTTAGTTTCATATGGACAGAGTCCTGTTTGTGCATTTACATAGTGTCTATGACAATGGCAGACAAATCCTCAAAATTTTTAATAGATGGATCTTTACAGCAGTGGTTCCTAACATTTCTGGCATCAGGGACTAGTTTTGTGGAAGATAATTTTTCCACAGATGGGCACATTATGCTTATTGTGCATTTTATTTCTATTATTATTACACTGTAATATAATAATGAAATAATTTTACAACTTAACATAATGCAGCATCACTGGGAGCCCTGAGTTTATTTTTTCACAACTAGACAGCCCCATCTGAGGGTGATGAGAGACAGCAACATCTGAAGTATGTTGCTTATGTCCAGTCTACACCACAATCTTATTTGGTTGCTTTCACTGCAGAAAACCCAAATCACAAAGATAGGATACTGGAAATATAAGTGGGATTTTATGCTTTTGTGGCAATTCAGGATGTTGATTGTGAACTTTTATGGAGAATTTAAGTTGTCTCAAACATACTTTTAAGGCCACTGCCATTTGCAATCTCAAGCAGGTGATCTTCTTCTAGAATAAAAAAGTTGTTTCACCTGGCTTATTCACAAATGAGTCATGAATCCATTCTTCCTCAGTTCAGGGGAGTTCTGTGGTTGGGAAATAATGGTCAAAGTCTTCTGAAAGCTGAAACAGGTGATTATGCATCAGCTGGGAAAAAGAACCCTGGCTCAGTCCCATTCAAAATCTTTGCTAGGGCTGGGGATTTAGCTCAGTGGTTTCGCCACCTGCTGCACAAGCACAAGGACCCGAGTTCGATCCCTGGCACCAAAAAAACCCAAAACAAACAAACAAACAAACAAAAAACAAAATCTTTGCTAATGTTTGAAACGTGTCAAAAATCCTACTGTTCACGTGTTCCTATAATTCTAGTTTGGCTTTAAATGCAGCCACTTTATCTGATGACTTAAACACAGTTGTTGTTCTCCTCTGAAATGACAGATTGGGTCCATTCAGCAGGTTTAATATGTCAAATAAGTAAGGAAGTTTTGTGACTCATCCTGCATCACTTTAATGTGCTGCCAGTGGTAATTGCTTTTCTAAAAGAAATCTGTGGAGTGGCTTGTGTAACTCAAAAACTCTGGCCAGTGATCTTTGATACCACTTTTGTATATAAGAGAAGATGTTTCACTGCCCGTAGTGGTACACGCCTGTAATCCCAGCACTTGGAAGGCTAAGGCAGGAAGGAGGATTGTAATAATTTTGAGGTCAGTCTGAAGTACATATCAAGGCCCTGTCTTAAAAAATGAGAGAGACAGAGAGAAAGAGAGAAAGAGAGAAAGAGAGAGAGACCAGAGTAGTGAAGCCAGGAGGCCACCCAGTCACGGCATCCACTCCATCTGTCTATATGTAGACACAAAATGACTAATACAGTTTTCCTGATATTCAAAGGCTTGAACAGTTCTACATCTGTGATGTTGGTTGGCAACAAAAGTTCACATAACATATCCTCATGCACATCCTCCTGGAAAATTCTTCACACAAAAACAAGCATTGTGGCCTTCTTGTTAACATCAGTAAACTTGTCAACCTGGATCATGCACCGCAGTCACTCAATAATCCTCTCTAACAATTGTGCCACAATGTATTCTGCTATTTCATGAATTCATCTAGTTTATGGTGCTAGCCAAAAGAGGAACATGTGCCACCCTTTGAACTGCAGCCACTCCTAAAAGTTCATGACAAATATTCTTAGCAGTAGGCTGGATCAATTCTTCATCAATGGTAAAGGGCTTCTTAGCTTTAGCAGTGTGCTTAACCACTAAGAAGGATATTCTCAGCACAAACACATTGGGTGAAGTGGTGGCCTTCAATAATTGTTTCTGTTCTTTGTGTTCAAATTTTTTACTTTTGAAAAACTCCAAAAAGTTTGTCATTTAGTGTGGGATATTTTATCTTCATGCGACAAGGCAGTTTTGAAGATTTCATTGCTTTACTGGATAGCTGGTCACACATATTATACAAAGTGAAGTTTGAAGAATGTGAATCATCTGTTGCAATGAATCTATAATATAAGTGGGACTCTTGGTATTTTCTTTTCAATAAAACTTTCTTTCTGTCGACATTCTTAGGCCTTCGCTGTATCATCATTGGGTCTTTCCCTCTTTACAAAGAAGCTTCCTAGTGGCAGTTGTTTTTTATTCATTTCAGCTAGGATTAGCTTGTGGGCTTGCCAAAACTGTGACTGAGCAAAGTGTACATTGCAAGAAAAAGGAACAGATGGAATTAGGAAATAAAATAATGGCTGGGCCACACAAGCACTAAAATAAGTATCAGATTCTGACTTAAAATCTGCTACCAGATGCAGCTTAATGGTCACTTGCCACTCATGGATTGAGTTTTGATATAAGTCTGTAAGCAACTGACTTATTGTTCTGTGTATCAAACCTGTCTGGTAATGTTCATCTGTACTTGCAGCCACTCTTCAGCACTAGTATCACTGCTTCTGCTCCATCTCAGCTTATGAGGCATTAGAGTCTCATAAGTAGTGTGCAATCTACTTCCCTCATATGCACAGCTCACAGTAGCGTTCTCATTCCTACAAAAATCTAATGCTGCTACTAATGTGACAGGCAGTATTTGAGTAATGGGCAGTGACTGTAAATACAGATGAAGCTTTGCTTGCAAGCCAGACACTCACTTCCTGCTGGGTTGGCTCAATGTATAACAGGCCACAAACTGGTACCAGGAGTTGGCGGTTCCTGCTTTAAAGAACATGCTTGCCAAACCCTCTCATCTAATACTTACTATTTTGCCTTTTACATTTGGAACTGTCATTTAAGTAAAGTATAGTAAGGATCAAGGTTAGTATTTTTATAGAGATATTTAACTGAACCAGTACCATTTATCAAAAAGTCTGTCTTTTCTTCATGGTTCTTCACTGTCATAAATCAAACCAAGTATACACATAAGCATGAGTCTGTTTCTGGAATTTTAATTCTTTCCATTTTTCCAGCTCATGACCATGCTACTCTGTTTTAACTGCTATAATTGATACATTTTATTATAATGAAATGAGTCATGATAGCCTCCTAGTTCTTTTTTCTTCAAGATTGTCACTGATATGCTTGGACTTGGCATATCCATATTAATTTTTAAATCAGCTTGTCAATTTCCTCAATGCAGTTTTTGGAGATTTGGATTGGTATTGTATTAACACTATGGATCAATTTGGAGAAGTTTAGCTTATTTAAAATAATGATCCTTCCAATTCATGAAAGTGAGCCTTTTTCAATTTACTTGAATAATATTTAGATCTTCTGATTTTGATATCCTGTAATATGTTGATAGGTTTATTTCTAGTTATCTTTGATGCTATTATAATTTAGTCAATAGTAGGATTTGTGTATAAAAGAAGAATTGACTACTAACTAGTCATCCATTCACCAAATATAAAATTGTTATGCATACTTAAAATGAGCTTCCATGTTCCAAGAAATAAAATGATTTGAGTGGCAAAGAGATATGACAAGGCTGACAAAAAATATTGCACATGTATAAATACATTCACTTAGGTATCTCTTTCAGGGTTTTGAATGCCTTTTGGTGTTGACTCGCATGCTTCAATGCTCTTAAGACTACGTGAAACAATGGGAAGTAGTAGTCAATTCTGTGCTTGGTTCTTTACAAACTAGTTACAAAACTTCAAATAGCTCTACTTAACTGCTCTGCAACTCAGTTTCTGTACCTCTAAAATAGTTTTTAATATTCTTTTATTTATAAGCAAAGAAGGGAAACCCTTTTGTTCCCAGTAAATACTGACACTAATAAGGAATATCCTAGACATAATCAACATATTTCTTAAAGGAAAGTTTCCTCCCATTGGTTTGTGAGTGTTTAAAAATCCTCTAATAGAGACAAAGCTTTGAATACTAAAGTCTCCGAGATAGGAGACCCATGAGGTAAGCAAATGAAGGCAAAATGGATATGAGAAGAAACAACAGGGGCTGGTCCCTGTTACCTGAAGGAATCCATTCCAGAGGTGGAAAAGGGTCAGAGGAAAGCACAGAAACACAAGTGTGACAAAGCTAGCAATGCCTATATTGGCACTTCCTTTAATCATAAATATTTCACAGAAGACATGTGAAATGGTAATTCTGCCTTACAAGTCTTTAGAAAAAGAGTTACAGTCAATGGAAAAGGAAGTGCTGCCATTTTTCTCAGAGTCCAAGAGTGATGGAGAAAAGTGAGCCGTGTAACAAAGGCTATCAAATCCATGCTCTTCCTTTCCTAGTTAAATGTTCCTGTTGGGATCTGTTCTGACCTCCGATCCATGATCCCTGATTCCTACTGCCCAATCAGAGACTCCATTTCCAGTGCACATGTAGATGGGTGGGACCATATCCAGATGGGTGGGACCAATAAAACATATGTAGAACTAATATCTGTCACTTCTGAGCCAAGGCCATTTAGAAACAGATGCACTTTCTCCATCTTTTTCTCTTTCCAGGGCTGGTTACTAAGAACTTACAGGTCTCACGGAGAACACAGCTACCAAATGTAAGAAACCTTTCTTAGTCTATTCTGAGGTGATACAGCAGAATACTTGCAACTGAGAAGTTTACAAAGAACAAGAATTTATTTCTCACAGTCTTGGAGGCTGGGAAATCCAAGATCAAGGTGCCAACAGGTTTTCTGTCTAGTGAGGATCTGCTTTCTGCTTCCAAGACATCTATCCTCTAGCAGAGCCTCAGTCCTTATGTCATTGAGGAAAGATGTGTACCCACCTGGAGTTCTTGCATGAGACTGTTCTGCAAATGAAAAATTACATGCTAGTGTGGCAAGTCACTGAAATTTGGAGTTTGTTATAGCAGCCAATGATACCCTCAGTAATACAGCTGGTATCTGAAGCAATTTACAGTATTTACAGGAAAAGAATAAAAGCACCGTGTTAATCTATTCCTGCCATTTGATTTGTAAAAAGATAAGAAATGAGAAAGAAGCATAACTCAAGTTTGTGCAAACTTAAGTCACTGGAGAATGTCCACAATTTGTATAAAAATAGAATGATAATAATGTCAGTATGTAATACCTGTGTCTAATAGATTTGCACTCCCCCAATTTACATTTTAATTTCCCTGAATTGCCTTATGACACATTCTTATGTGGGATTCAACATTTAGCAACAGATAAGACTGCCTTCTCTCTTGGCACTTCCCACTCCTCTCTTTCCCCCACGCATCCATATCCTTGCTGCCTTCTCCTTCCCACAAAGCTCATTTTTGGCAAGACCATTTTTATAAACCACACATTTTAATGAATTAAGTGTAATCCCACAATCACACTTGCATTCTCCCACATCTCCCTGACTTCCACACTCCTCCAGTTATGGGAATTCTCCCTTGTACCTCCAGAAGGGGAAAAAAATGCATCAGAAATTCTGTCTATAAGTAGAAAAGTTATGCACAGAGTGTGGTGTCTCTCCCACTTTTCTTTTTCTCTTTATTCTTTTTATTTTTTGAAAAAGCAAGAAGGAAGATGATTTTCAAATATCGGATGTCCTCTGAGAGACTAAAATATTCAGTGCTGGTTTTCTTTTGGCAATAGCAAAATTGATTGTGATCATAAATACATATAGTTTTCTCTTTGTCCTTTTTAGTGAATGCTTCATAGATTCGCTTCTACCCTGTCAAAGTAGAGAGCTGGGTGTTTAATAGTAAGGAAATTTAATAGAGTTTCACAGCAGAAGGGGATCTTGTAGGTCACAGTCCTGAATTTATTACTGAGGACTGAGACTTGTATAAATGGCATAAGTTGTATTGGTGATTATTCAAGAGCTCCTGGAAAACTGAGCTCTATTCAGTCCTTACAGTTCATATCACATGGAGTTGCAAGTACAAGATCTTCATGGATCATCACATCAGCTACCCAGATATAGGATCACCTTCTGCTAGTTAAGTGAGGGGATATATGTGTGCTCAAAAGAGTACCAGATCTTGTCACCTAACCCTTCACCACTGAATCCATGTTCTCAAGTCACCCAATATTTTCTCCATTCTTTGGAGTGGCACCAACTATGTATGAGACATTTGCCCAAGATCTGGGACTATCTAGACCAAAGGCATAACCAATGATTTTAAGAGCACACAGTTCATTGGGGGCAGATAAATAAACAGATGACTCCAATCCAGTATGATAATTGCTCCTGACTTTTGCTCCTGGCATGTAACCACTTCAGAAGTGATGGTTGGACTTCTCTGGAAGAAAACAGCAGCAGTGGTGGCAGAAGCAGCCACAGCAGCAACAGCAGCCAATGACTGAATCATCGAGCGAGGAGGCACCAACAGCTTTGCCTTCCAACTAAGGAACATCTTACTCAATCTCTCTCCCACTCACCATCACCACCTGTAGGTTTGGAACCAAAGAAGGCTTTGGAAACTAAAGATAATGTGCTAATAAGATGTTAAAGCAAAAACAGCCTCACCACCCACCACCAGAGGTAGTTTGTAAAGGCATTATTCCCAGGCTCTGCACTTCATTTCATGGCTCCAACTTGTGGCACTTTGCTGGGTTTGCAAGTGTTGCTATCTAGAGAACTCAGAAATTGCTTTTGGAAAAGGAACAAAAGCACGCAGATCCAACCCTTCTTGCTGTCTCTCTCTTGTTGCCAAAATATATGACTCTTGGTTTTATGGAAAACTCGTGTGCACTCTCATTCTAAGGAATAACCTTAGATTGCAGCTAAAATTAAGTAGAAGAAGACCAGGAATCAGAAAAATGAAGATCTAGTATTGAGTTTGCTGCTATTAATTGTAACTCTTAGACAAGGCCATTTGACTCTTGGGTATATTTTTTTCATCTTTGAAATAAGACTTGACTAAACTATTTCTTAGAGCTGTATACATTCAAAATTCTATTTCATTTTAGAGAACACTTAAGGCATATGTGTTAAACACCAGTCATTGGTAAAAAGAAGTGAAGGGCCCAACTTCCTTACACATAGCAGACAGACTAGGTAAGAATTGAAGGAATTAAACATTTAGAGTTCTGTAGGACACATGAGATTGCAGCAGTGTGCACAGGAAGCTGCAGGCCATAGAAGGGGGCGCTGTGCCTCACCAGGTCTACTCTTGATTCTTCTCTATTGAATCAGTACATGTTAATCTCAAATATGCCATTCTGGGATATCAATGATTTTGAGCTAATGACACTTGAGAAACTACATATGTAGGTAAGACTATCTGTCTGGCCTCCCCTTTCTTACCTAAACTACAACCTGAGAAAGATGCCCTCTTTGTACCAGGAAAATGAGAACATTTCTATCCCTGGAAACAAGTATTGCTCCCAAGATTAATCAGTACCAATAAATCTACTAAAATAGCCCTTATCTTCCTCTGGTTTCCCCCGTGTGTTTTCTAGTTGCTTTCTCACAATTTACTGCCACAGCCCACAGCCCTTTTGCTGTTATCCTGCTACATCTCCACAATTGATTGCTCTATGTTGAAATGGTATATAAGCTCTCAGACCTACTAACTTCTTTGGGTTTTTATTTCTTTTCTATGAAGGGTCCTGTGGCATGTAAAAAAAAATTAAAATCAAACAAAATTTGTATGCTTTTCTCTTGTTAGTCTGTCTTTTGTCACTTTAATTCACAAACCTGGTCACTTAACCTAAGAGCATACAGAGAAGCCTTTTCTCACCTACATCACCCTTTGTTCTTCCCTGACATGCTGGTCTCCATGGGTCATATCAAAAAGACTCCTGGAACCTCAGCCTTCGTGTTGTCTTCCATTAATGAGTAGCACTTCAGGAAGCCAGGACCAGAGAGGAGAGAGAGCTCATGAATATTTATTCTCTCCACTAGGATAATGAGTCAATTGAATCTCTGTGCTCATACTGAAGTGACCTACTTTCTCTCTCACTTTTCCCTTCTGACCTAGGGATAGGGTTAGCTCTGCTGAGACCACCAGCCCCAAGTTTTTATACCAGCTCTTGTGTTTTTATTTAACTCCACCACAAATTCAAAATTAGTCACTTTTAAATAAAATACCCTCAGAGTTAGACTGATCAGAGGGTGTCTTTGTTTCCTGGTGGGACCTTGGCTAATACAGACAGGCAGCTCTCTTTTGAGATGTGCATATGTTGAAGGTAATGGGAGGAGCAATTAGACAAGAAAAACATGGGAAATGTTCAAAGAACAATAAAGTTATGTCTTGAAGGATATCTTATAGTTAGCCAAAGAGGGGCCAAGAAGGTAAGACACTTTCATAGAGCAAAACATTCAGAGACCTGAGAGTGTGCTGGGGAAGGTGCTTATTTTCAAGATAACAAGAGGGAAAGACTGGAGAGGAGGTTGGAGGGAAGGCAGGGGAGATCACAAAGGATTCTGTAAGCGCTGTTAACAACCATGGATCCTGCCTTCTATCTTTAAGACAAGGGAAATACTTGAAAGGCACTTAAGCAGAAGAGGAACACAATAGGGTTGTATTTTAAAAGATTACTTTACTCTATAGTATGGAAGAAAGCAAGACTGAAGGCTGGGAGATTGGTTGGCAAGTACTTTCAATGGCTCAGGCAAGATTTGGTGACACTTTGGGATTTGATCTTGGTGATGAAGCAGGAGAGGGTATGTATGAAGACTAGTGAGGAACAGAGAGAATTGGGTGGGGAAGTGGGTATGGATGTGAGCTGAGGTGATACCATGGAGTTTGAGTTTGGTGAGTTGATAGATGGTTTGTTAACAGATGAAATCCTAAAGGCGGATCAAATGATTCTTCATTAGTTTGTGTTTTATTTTGTTTTAGTCTCTTAACAATTTGCCTTAATCAGTGGCTTTTTCCAACAGCCAGCTTGTATATTGTTCTTCCTTGGTAGCCTCTGGTATTATTGTCTGGTAAGTGAGGATAATATCAGTTTCTTTCTCATTTTTGAGAATTAATGAGTGCATATAGGTGCAGTTCCAGGGACAGAGTCAACACCAAATAAAGGTTATTATCAAAGCCAGTGTCCACATTTGATCCAAAATATAGTTACAAAACTTACTTGTTTAATCAACAAATGCATTTTAAGTGTCTGCTCTTATTTTTTCTTTATGTGGCCAGCTGTCAAACAGCTGCGAGAAAGGACTCATATTAGTTTTTAAAATTTCTTTTCTGTTATATTCTTTTCCATGTCTCTCTCCTTCCTCCTTCTTCACTTTCTCCTCCTCCTCCTTCTTCAGCTTTCTTTTCCCTATATGTTTATAGCTTCCATCTCCAAAAAGAAAAAAGTCAAGAAAGTTAGAATTTTAGAGAACATAAAAAAATTTGCCTGAATTATTGATTCATAGCTTTATAATGCACCCAAGATAGTAAGGACATTTATAGATTTCATGAGCTGTTTAATATCTATTTGTGGAGCACAACCATGTGCAATCATCTTGGACTCATTAGGTTTCTTTGGCTGCCCAATGAGTCATAATGAGCCACAGCAAATGTAATATAATGGGTTAGAACTAGAAGGAATGAAATAACAGTCAAAGTCAGATATAAAACTATTACGTGCAGTCTGTAACAGCAATCAAGACAAGAAAGGGATAGAGGGCCTGTTATTGCATGTACATGGGTACACACATATGCTTGTACACAGACTTTTAAGAGCTTTCAGTAAAGGGCACAGGTAGGGAGACTTATGAGCAAGACCCTGAAAAGTGATGGGCTGTAGTTCTGTTTTCCATTAAGATTCAAGCAAATGGGAATGAGTAGTTCAAATTATGGGAAAGAAATAGAAAAGCCAGTGGAGACCCTTCTAAAAAGGTGGAGCCCTGTACTGAGCAGATAAAAGAGCCTATATTCCACCAGTTAAAATGAAGAGGACAAGATCATTTCTACACAGGGAACAAGAAATAGCTTCATTTCTCCCTATTAACCTCTGCTCCCCCCAAAGAAAGCCAGTTGAAGCAACCAGAACAAAAGAATTCTTTATGAATATAGTGAAGAATACTTTCTGCCATTGGAGCCATATTTAGAAAAAAAATTAATGTGATTTTCTCTTTTGGTTTTACAAGTATAGTTCTTTTTGCCTAATTGGCTCCAGGGTCACCTGCCCAGAGATCTGTGGGTATGTCAAAAGGCAACACAGAGAAAGAGAGAGTTGATATTCAGCTTTAGATATTCAAAATAGGATCTGAAGCAAGATAATAGACTTGCAAGGAAACTATTCTTTTCTAAGACCTATATGAATTGCTTTACCTCCTCCTTGGCCTATGTTGCAAGTTCTTAGAATTTTACATTGGCTTGGCATTCATTTTGAATAGAACTGAACATTCTCATAACAGAAGCAGGACTTAGGCACCCCTGACATAGTTCCCTCCAATTCCTCAAGATGGGTGATCCAGATGTCTGCCTTAAACAACCACCTCCTGGTGGCCACCTCCCTACAAAACATACTTGACTGCCTACCAATGCCCACAACCCATGTAGACTGTGTGGATATTCCACAGTGACCACTTCTCAGTCATAGCATGATTCCACAAACATGCATCATTGGGTAGTGCCCTGTACTTCCTAATACTGTTAGCCCACAGGTCTTTCTCTCTCTCACTCTCTCATACTTTCTATATACTGACTAACCACACACATCCCTGATGGCTTCCCTTTTCCATTGCCCCTGTGAGTCATGGTGCTGTCCTCTCTCCAGAATCTGTGAATACCACACCGCTGCTGTTATGTCTTGTGTTTTGTTAAGCTGCCACCTCTGTATCTCACCTGACAAACACACTTGAACCTAACTTCTTTCCTGGTCAGGACTCCCTTCAAGAATGGGTATCTTGGCTGGAATAAACTGGACCCATAATATTTATCAATATAAACAAGTTTCCTGTGACAGATACACATGGTCACAGATTGGAAACTTAAGTATTAGGCTGTCTACCAGGATAAAGAGTATACTATGAAATGCAAACTAAATACTCATGAGCAAAGCCAGGGAGCCCCATCAGGGCAGGTCTAGAGTTTCTAACTCCTCTTGTGAGAGGGACTTCAAGACCGAATTAGAAAGAAGAAATATAGCATTCTATTAAGTAGCAATCAGAAGCATCCTGAACTTCAAGTTCTGCAGGTTGGAAACATTATTGGTATGGAGATAACAGCTGGCCTCTCAGGCTTGCTGATTCATAGGTAGATGAGATGCCACAAAGGAAGGCAGGTATACTCTGCTCTCCCTGCCCCAGGGGATGATAAGTGGAAAAAGGAAGAGAAAGAGAAGAGGTAGGGGTTCATTTAGGAATATCCAAAGGGGTTGATGCAACCACCAAGGGCCAGAGGCACTGAGACCAAATATAGTAGCATTGTTAAGGGGATGGAGGGGAATAGAGAGTCTAGTTTGCACTTCTGGTTGACCTAAGCAGTTTCCATCAGTAGCGAGAAACTAATATACAAATAGACAATGGCCAGCCCATACTGAAAAACAACTTTGACCCACAGTGTATAGCCACCTACCCAGGAAACCATTTTGTTTTCTTTTTCTTTTTTTTTTTTTTTCCATTTTCTTTATCTACAATTAACAACCCCAGAAGCCAGCCTGCTATAAGTCAGACTTGCTGGAATCCCGATTGCTCTCTCTAGCAACAATCAAGGAATCTAAACAATAACTTCTGCAACCATTAGCACAAAATGGCCTGGACATGATTAATAACTGACTAATTTTTGTTCTCATTTTCAATGTAAGACCAACCAGACAAAGCCAAGTATGCCCCTTGCTGTGGTTTGAATGTGTCCCAACGTTCATGTGTTAGAAACTTAAACCCCAATGCAATCATGTTTTTAGGAGGTGATCAGGCTCTGTCTTTGTGAATGGATTAATGAATGGGTTTGTTACAAAGATGAGTTCAGCCCTCTCTTGTTCTCATGCCTTTTCACCCTCTCATCTTCCTCCATAAGACAATACAGCAAGAATGCTCTGGCCAGACTTTGACCTTGGACTTCCTAGCCTCCAAAACTGTGAGAAATAAATTCATTTTATTTATGAATTACCCAGTCTGCAGTATTCTGTTATAGCAACAGAAAACAAACTAAGACACATTCTTAACTAGTCATGCTTGCTTCCAGTTAGCTACCTCTAGCTTCCCCATGCCAAAAGTCACTAATCACAACAGACCTGAAGCCTTTCCTTCTCTTAGATTCAGTGTCTCTCTTAATCAGCGTTGGTTTGAAATCTACTTGATCTGCAAAGAGGATAGCTACTCCTGCTTTTTTTCGGGTTCCCATCACATGGAGTATTGTTTTCCACCCTTTAACTTTCAGTCTATGAGTTTCCTTTTGAATTAAGTGTGTTTCTTGTATGCAGCATATTGTTGGATTTTGCTCCTTGACCCATTCTGCCAGTCTATTTCTTTTGATTGGTGAATTGAGACCATTAACGTTGATGGTTATAACTGAAATGTACTGACTTGTCATTGCCATGACTTTTTCTTTTTGTTAGGTTCTCCCCCTTTACATTTAATTTCTTGTCATGCCAGATGGGTTCATCCTGCTGTGCTTCCTGGGGTTGTGATCCACAATGTCTGTTCCTAGGATATTGTGTAAAATTCTTTGGAGTGCTGGTTTGGTATTCACAAAGTTCCTAAGGTGCTCTTTGTCATGAAAGTATCTTATTTCTTCATCCATTTTGAAAGATAATTTTTCAAGGTCCATCAATCTGGGTTGGAGGCTGTTTTCTTTTAGGGCTTGGAATATGTCACTCCAAGCTCTTCTTGCCTTGATGGTTTGTGTTGAGAAGTCTGCTGTGATTCTGATGGGCTTTCCTTTGTATGTGATTTGTTTCTTTTCTCTGACTGCTTGGAGAACTTTGTTCTTCTGTTGTATTTCTGGAATCTTAACAATTATATGCCTATGTGTAGATTTTATTTGATCAAGGCTATTTGGAGTCCTATATGCCTCACTTATGTGTATGTCCAGCTCTTTTCCCCTGCTTGGGAAGTTTTCTGCCATTATTTCTGTGAAGAGATTTTTTATGTCATCTGCACTCTCTCTTGTTTCTTCATTGAGCCCAATCAGTCTTATGTTATTCTTCTTTGCATCGTCTAGTAGCTGCTGGATTGATTTCTCATGTTCCCTTATAATTTTCAAGCAATTTTTCTTTTCCTGGTCATTAATTGCAATCTTATCTTCTATATCTGAAATTCTGTCCTCACATTGGCTCATTCTGCTGTGTAGACTTTCAGTGGAGTTTTTCATGTCCTGGAAATCTATTTGCATCTGTTTTATGGATTCCATTTGTTTCCTATGTTGGGATTCCATCATGTTCCTCAGCTCCTCTGTAGATTTATTAAACATGTCTTGCTCTAGGAGCACAAATTCTCCTGTTATCTGAGAAATTATTTCTGATTTTATTTTTTCCAGATCCCCTTTTGTTGCCAGTTCAGTGGGTATAGGTGGTTGAGTATCAGAGTGTTCCATGTCATTTCCCTTTGGGGTTGCTGTAGGTGATCTGGAAGTCTGGTTTTGAAACTTATTTACATGCTTTCTGATTTTGACTGGGGGAGTGGGGGGGTGCTGTTGGCACCCGCGTGGCTCACCCTCTGAGCTGGGAGAGGTGGGACAGGGGCTGGGAGCGACGGTAGGAATGGTGGCCTGGAAGCCCCTTCCTCTAGCCTGGGAGTGGTGGGACAGAAGGCAGCCCAAAAGCCCTTTCCTATGGGCTTGGAGCAGTGGGAGGGATGGTGGCTGGGAATCCCCTTCCTCTGGACCAAGAGCAGTGGGACAGTGGCTCAGAAGCCCCTACCTCTGGGCCGGGAGCGGCAGGATTGATGGCCCCAGCCCTAGACTCTTGATGCCAAGCAATATTCTCCCTCATTGCAATAAGTCTAAAACATCTGGGTCTGGTTAACTAACATTAATTTCTGGCAGTCTTTTTGGATACCTGATAGCCAATACTCATTGCCTTTTAAATTGTATGGTCTGGCTGTGGAAGGCTGGAGGAAAACAGCTACAGGCAACAAGTTAGGCATATCCCCACAGGAAATGGATGGGTTCTTTTTGAATGAGCATGGCTACAACTTAGAAGACCAAAGGTTAGAAGCATATCCACAGGAGAAGCAGTACACACATATTCGAATAACGAACACATAGGTAGTTTCTAAGCATGGAGAAGGCCAATTACACAGCTTTACTTTCAGCCATTCCCTGCACAACACAAAAAGCAACAATTAAATTTCAGAAGAAACAGTAGAAGAGAGAATATATTAAATAGCTACATAAATGTAGGCATTAATATAATCGGTAACTGGAAGCACACTATTAAGGGCCTGTTTTCATATTTTGTATTACAATGACTCAGTATTTAGAAAAGAAGAGAAAGAAGGAAGAAATGGAGGAAAAGGAGAAGGAGAAAAAAGGAGTGGAAGAGGAGAAAAAGGCCTGGATTTTCCTAAGGCTCTTGTGGACTCTGTAACTTCATGCTCAACTTTTCAGAGCCAACCCACAAAGACTAAAAGGACAGATCCATGGACTATGGAAAAGAGCACACATCCAATGTTCCCAAGCTTAATATGCTTCCTTTGTATTTTCCCTTAATCCAGTTTCTTCCTGTATTGCTAGGCACTACCTTGGGGCTCCAACTATTAGAGGAGGTCTCAAAGTCAAGCTTCATGTTGTCCACCTAAGCATTTAGACTGTACCTAGGCAATAAGAATTAATTCCTACATTACCAAAGTGTGTGCTATGGTTTAATTATGAAGTGCCCTACCCCAAAATTCATGTATTGAGGGCTTGGTCCTCAATGCAACAATATCCAGAGAGGTAACTAGATTGTGAGGGCACCGACCTCATCAGGATTAATTCATTGATAAGTTCATCATTGAATGGGCTGTTAGGAGGTGGGGCCCAGTTGGAAGGAGTAGGTCACTAGGGACTTGACTTTGAAGGGTCTATCTAGGTCTTCCCTTCTCTCTCAGCTTCCTGGCTGCCTTGAAGTGAGCAGCTTTGTTCCACCATGTCATTCCACAACGATGTTTCTGCCTCACCTGAGGCCCATGACAATAGAACCAGCTGACTTTGAACTGAAACCAGAAGGCAAGACAATCTTTCCTCCTTAAGTTGTGTATGTCAGGTATTTTGTGAGAGTGAGGAAATGCTGACCAATATAGGTCTACACATCCAATCCATGTCCTCCTCAACCTCGAACACTTTGTTTCCTCCCTGGGCTGTCCCGTGAGAACTTGGAATGTACCTGCCTCTATAGTTAGCTCTTAGATGATTGTCAGAACCTTTTCTCAGCTTCACCTCAGTTGAGCTATTGTCTCTCAACTGTCAGCTCTGATTGCACCTCCTGGTTCGTGGGGCATCCACTGGCTCGTGTCAGTTCCCTGGAAGACCTCCACCTATATACCAGCGAATGTTTCCTGCTCTATCTCTACCCCATGCCCACCCACCTGGGAGGCCCAGAGAAACTAAATCTTCCAGTGTGACCCATCAGAGAGGAACATGGTTGCTTTTGTGGCAGACACCATCCTGGTTCTTTTTTTTCTCTTTATACTGCTCCTAACTAGACCAGAGCACTACTTTCTGTCCCCAGACATCTGTTCTCCACACATCGCTTTGCCTAATTCAGTTTTCCAACTCTGTACATCTCTCTATGGCATCACAGCAGTGCCATCTTCTTATAGCAAAACTGGTTGAAAAAAGATTGTATAACTTGGAGGGGGATTTTTATAGGATGATAAACATTTCATCCATAAACATTAAAAGTAAGAAAATGTTTATAAAAAGAAAAGAAAAGAAAATATTGCATTTATTTTGTGTAGCTCCCTAGAGCTGAAACAGTTTGTGGAAATTATAGGAAGGCAGCTCTTGGATACAAAAAAGAAGGGTTTTCCAACATGAAGCATATTAAAATTAACAATCTACTTGTAAAGTTTCTAGATTTGCCTGAAGGTTATACAGATATGTTTTCTCTGTAAAAGTTGATTGAACCTGTGACTTGTGCTCTTTTTTGAAGAAATATTGTATTAATTACTTTTCTCCTTGCTAGGACAAAATACCTGAGACCCACAAGTTAAAGGAGGAAAGGTTTATTTCAGCTCATGTTCATAGAGGTTTCAATCAATAGACTGCTGGCTCAAAGACAGTGTGGCATAACAGAAGAGAAACAGTCCATGGCATGGTAGGCAGAAAGCAGCAAAACAATAGCATGGAGCCTCCTTTTTCTTTGTATTCTATTTAGGCTATAAGTGCACTGGTTAGTGTCACCCACACCCAAGGTGGGCCTTCCTACTATCCATACCCAGAACTATAATAAACCAATCAGTGGACTAATTTCATTATCACACCCCCCCTTAATCCATATTCATGTATCCTAAATCTAGCCATCTCTGAAAAGCCCCACCTATGAGCATATGAAGCTTTGGTGGTGGTGGGGCATCTAGATACAAGCCATAAAAAATGTTATTTTTCAATAAGATGCTTAAAAGCTCAACAGATGGAATAGCCCACGCCTTCATATTTGCATGTCCTCCTGTTGGAACTGAGAAATAGAGCCTCAGGGACAACTCACTTGAACAATCATGAGAGATTCTCACCTATGGTAGGACAGAAAGTAAGAGAGCAACACTGTGATTCTGTTTTCTGGTTCTGCCCAAGATAAAGAATTCACACTAAGCAGAATCAACCCTCAAGTATCCACAAAAGCAAGAGGGAAAGATGGAGCCCAGGAGCTGACAATCATAATAATCATACAAGCCTGGGTTATCACTGCATGACAGAAATGTCTTCCTTTGGTGTTTCTGTACAACAGAGGTGGCTGCAGTCTAAGTGTTGGACAAAGTGATCAGAATGGACATTAGAAGAGTTTAGAAGGAAGACTTCAAAATTCTGCTCTGGTCTCCTCATGCCCACACAGCCTCTGAGTTGCCCAAGAATAGCCATTAACTGCCGCAACACCACAGAAACTGCTGCAATGGCTCAGTGCTGGTGTCCCATGGTCTTAGGACCTAGAGGTACAGCAGTGGTTAAGAGCAGAAAGAAACCTAGATGGGGGACAGAGCTGACAAAGGCAGAAGTTGTCTGGACAACTGCCTGCACATTCTCACTCCTCACCCACCCACTGCCCCTCAGGTTAGTGGGCAGCCACCTTGGACACTGCTGCCCCCACTGCTGATCCATATGAAAGCTTGAGTAAAACCTACCAGAGAGGTTTTGGTGAGGTTATGGAACATGTTCAAGTATGGCTGAGCTCTCTCCTTAAACTTATCTCAGCAGCCTGTGACCCTCTCTAATCCACAAGACTGGACCATGCAGCCTGTATTCCCAGGGGACTGCAGCTCACCAGACCACATACAGACCTGCAAAGTGTACAACACACACAACCTGACATACAGGCACAGGCCCACGTCACTTAACAATGAGCCTGTGTTCTAAGAAATGTGACAGTAGGTGATTTTATCACTGTGTGAGCACCACAGAGTATTCTGCACACTCCTAAGTAGCTAAATCAGTCTCTCTGTGAGTTCTCATGATGTCCAGCTGATGTCACATGGCACTCTGCCTTGTAGTCAACTGTTTTTAATGTGGAAGCAGAAGGAGCATATGCTAAAATAACGCTTCAATAAAGCCTCAAGCCAGTAACATTGTGTTTACTAAATGATCAATTATGGCCAGCACATAACTGTATTGCTAGATCTTTACACAACTGACAGTATAGGTTGTTTATACCAGCACTGCCACAAGCACATGAGGAATAGGTTGGGCTGTGACATCGTGATGACTACAATGTAATTTGGCCATAGGAATTTCTCAGCTCCATTATTATCTTATGGGACTGCTCACAGGAATAATCCATCACTGGACAAAGGATGATTTGGTGCATGTCAGTGTTAGAACAGCTAGATTTAAACTGATCCTGATAAACGTAAGTGAAGAAGTAATGGAAAGTATTATTAATATAAAATATTAGGAAGAAATTGTGAAGGAAAATAAATAAGGTCCTAGATATGAAATTTATATAAATTTTAATATGCTACTCTTGTAGGTGTTCCCTACACATTACCCACTTATTTACTCATGCAGCATGGGATAAGTACTATTAGGCCCATTTCACAGATAAGGAAATTGAGGCAAAGAAAGGCTGATGAATTTGGTTGTAACTAGAGGCAGATCATGGATTTGAACCCAAGTATTCTAATCTCTGAGTGCAGCCCTCAACTACTATCCCTGTAGTCATGCTTGATTCAAAATTAGAGTGGAAGGGAAGATGTTAGAATGGATAGGGCTACAAAATGGATATACAGGCTGAAAAAATTAAAGGAACTTGTATGGAGAGCATGAGGAACGTCTAAAGTCACAGAAAATATAAGAGGAAAGCAAAGAAATAGGGAGGATAAAATAGAAAGGTTAACATTCAGATTATAAGAGATCTGGAAAGAGAGAAAAGTGGGAAAATAGGAGAATCTAGGACCTTAAACCAAACTGCTTCAGAAATGTTCTTACACCACTCCTGAATTGACAAGGGAGTGGGCCTCAGCACCTAACGTCACCACCTGTCCTGTCCCTATCAGTAAGAGGAATTTGTCATGGAATTCATGAAACCTGAAATCACCTTCCCTGCTGGCTGTCACCATAGGAGGCCACTCTATCGAGGTAAATAGCCAATTCCAGTATTTGAGAAGAACAGGGTACAGAGAATACAGTCACACAGAGGTTTGAGGAACAGAGAGGCAAACTTGATTTAAATAAGACCACAGCAGAGGCAAAAGGGGTTGGAGAGCCTGCATCCACCCCATGGCCCAAGGCTGGCCTGCCTTGTGTTTTGTAAATCATCTTTTATTGGAATACAGACATATCGCCCAGTTGCCTGCTGGCTATGTCTGCTGTTGTCCTCCAATGGCCAAGTTGAGTCGTTGGAACAGAGACCAGATGGCCCACAGAGTCCAATTATTTACTCTCTGGCCATTTCCAGAAAAAGTTTGCTGATCTCCGACCTGAATGTTGGCTTTTCACTCAGTATCTGTCAGGACATTTTCATCCCTGCTTGTCTTTCTCTCTATCTCTTCACCAAGACTCTTCTCCTCTGTCCCCTGTCCCATTCCCACCCATCACTGGAATTCACCAGTCTCATGCGGATGCCCAGCAGGATGTTTAGCTCCTGCACCTGAGTAGTCAGAGGACCATTCTACATCTCCTTGTTCTCTGAGGCGCTTCCTACCTGCCTGGAAAGTTGGGGAGCTGGGCCTCCATTCTGGGGGTGGCAGTGTGGGTGGAGTCATGGCCGGAAACCAGAGAAGAGCGCCCTCTGCAGCAGGCACCACTCACAGCCTGCTTAACGAACACAGTGACTAGAGAGCGAAGCTGACCTGCTGCTTGAGAAAAAT
Organism: Heterocephalus glaber; assembly: GCF_053883595.1. Classification (NCBI taxonomy): domain Eukaryota; kingdom Metazoa; phylum Chordata; class Mammalia; order Rodentia; family Bathyergidae; genus Heterocephalus; species Heterocephalus glaber. The sequence goes on from NW_028258315.1 coordinate 13,681,318, forward strand.
ATAATAACAGCTGGAGCTGGGGCTGAGAGGGGCAGGAAGGGACTCTTCTCTAGATAGCTGGTTGTTCACATGGCATTTGCGTCCTTCGCCTGTCCCTCCATCTGCCCATCGGAGGTAGCGTGGCTCGGTGAGATGTGAGCAGGGCTCACTCCGGCAGAGGTCAGCGGCTTGGCTGGAGCATTTTGCTTTGCTGGCACACGTTTGCTCTTCTCAAGTGAGCTGAGCACACAAATCACCCCGTGCTTATTTGCAAAGTCCATATGTGCGATAAAGGAGAGACAGTTTGACTGGGGGCAGAAGGACGGGAGAAGAGGAGGAAATGTGGGGCCGGGGATGACTGGCCAGACGGAGCCTTCCTCAAATTAGGTCACTGTTTATATAAAGAGTTAAAATTAAACCAAGTTCTCTTTTCCAAGCTTGCTGCCATTGGACGTGACTCCATGCACCATCTGTGGAACGCGGTGCAATAAACATCACAGAGCATGTGACCTCACGGTGAGGGAGAGGCCAGCAAATATCACTAGCAATGAACTCCAGGCTTGAGAAAATGATGCTGGGATGGACAGTATACTTGTTCTCTCTGACTTCTTCTTCTAAGTTTTTCTGCTGCAATTTTTGACGTGGGGGATTGTTCGTTGTTTGGTTAGTTTAGATATAGGGACTCGTGAAGCTACTAAGTTGCCCAGGCTGGGGTTGAACTTGCAGTTCTCCTGGGTCAGCCTCCCAGAGGCACACCACCATGCCTAGGTATCCAGTTTTCTGTTCTGTCTTATTTGCACATTTCTATCCATGAGGCAGCCATATCTCCCAAGAGCTACCATGCACAGGGTTCTTCCTTTGTCTCCATTTGGCCAGCCACATAAGCTCAATGCTTGTCTCCTCCTTTTTACTTCCTCCAGCAAATTGGAACTACTTTTCATACCTACAGTGATTCCTCATCATGATACTAAGCCACTACTCTGCAGATGGCAAAAAGGAGGCTCAGAGAAGTTCAGGGACACAGAGTAAGGGAGCTGCTGGGAGGTACTCAAAGCTAGGCATCCTGTTAGCTTTCCCTGACACCATACCAACCTTCCCAGCCTCCCCCATCCTCAGCACCCTCTGTGCATTCACCATATTTAAATGGTAATTATAATGGACATTGCTGAAGGAGAGGACCCTGTCATCTTGTCCATAGTGTCCAGCATGGAGTTCCAGACAGTGCCTGCCACACAATAGGTATTCAATAAATTCATGATCAGGGAAGGTCCTTATCTCTGCCAATTAGCTGTCTATTTGACTTGTTTCCTTTGTAGCCTGGAAGGTCTTTGAAGGACTGGATTATGTTTTGTTTTGTTTTTTTCCTTTAATATAGGGCCAAGCCAATAACCTCGGCTTCTGCCTCCGAGGAATTTAAATGGAAATAAAATACCAAGGAGAGGATGCACTCACCCAATCCACCAAGCATCCTCCTTTACATGGCTTCCCTACTGTCAAAATACATCCTTTCATGCTTGGGCATTGTTGACTCCATTGTTGACATCCTGTCTTACTCAGCAGCCCCATCTGGTAGTCAGATTCCTCTTTCCTGTTTGAATTCTATATCTATGTTTTTAAATAAGCCAGAAAACACTCACTCCACCAGTTCCAAATTAGTTCTTCCTTTCATGCCTTTTCTGCTCTGGGCTGGATGCCAGAGCCTCCCTCCTTTAGAATTAGGAACGAGTGCGAGAGTCATCTGTCTTCACCCAGTTAGCACCTCTCTTTCTTCTGGGATAGCTTCTCCTCGGGTGGCTCTGACACACATGAGGCTTCTCTCCCAGTGATTTCAAGCTTGTGAGTGGAGGGGCAGGGAGGAGGGTGCCTGAGCACATTGGGGAGGGAAGAAGAGGCAGCTTGCTTTGTCACATGAGGCCCTCTGTCATGGTGATGGAAGAAAACTATTTCCTGACCACATGTCCAGGATGTGCTTTAAGGAAGCGAGGGCAGACTGTTCATATCTCATAAAAATCTGCATCTGAAATCTTTAAAGAAATAAAAGAAGCTGTCTCTTTCTTTTCCACCTTTTTAGTTTTTAATATTGTTTTTGTTCTCTTCATCCTAAGTTTCACAAAGATACCTGAAAGTCAAGGTTCCATAGGAGTCACTAGCTAGCAAAATCTTTCCCTCTGGGGTCCTTTTTCTGGAAAGTTCTCAGCCCTGGGGCCCTCTCCCTAATCCCCTGTGCCATCTTGTGCAGCACTTCCACCCTGTAAGGCTTTCCTGTCTTCTTGTTCTCTCTGGTCACACAGAGCCTGGCTAATCACAGAGGGTTACCAAAATGCTGTTCAACAAATAAATAGATGAGTGAAATTTTCTTGACATTTAGATATTTTTCTTTTCTCAGATTTCAAAAAGACTATCAAACAAGGTATCACAAAACCAGAAATGAGCTCAGGAAAATCTATATGATTATTGGTTCAAGAGTTGAAAAATATACTGCCTTTCCATTCCTTTTGTTTCCACTATCTACTGCTCTGTAACCAGCTCCTCCCATTAGCTAGGTGTGTTGTGTGGTAGATGAGGCTCTTTGGGTGGGTCTTGGCAGCAAGTGCTGTAGTGAGGTTTCTCCCAAGGCTGCCTTCTCTGGGAGCTGCCCTGGAGCTGGAGAACCCCAGATGGCCTCTTACTCCCTCTATGGGTTGTTTGTCATGCAGTGACCAACACAGCCCCCACCACCACCCGCCGCCCCATACAACATGGCAGATGGCTTCCAAGAGGGAGCATTTCACTATGACAAGCCCCAGTGTGCAGGCCTTAACAAGCCTCTGTTCTATTACAGTACAATCTCATTGGTCAAAGCAAGTCACGTGGCCAAGCAGAGGCACTGTGAAGAGACCACACAAGAGCTGTAACTGTTGGCCTTACTGGGTGTCTTTTCTTAATGTTTCCTGCTCTCATACTGTAACATTTCCAGTGCACCTTGAAGACTGACTCCTTTATATTGAGTTGGGTGCTAATGTGCATAGATCACTAACCAGATGCCAAGTGCTCTGAGTAATAAGAAATAAGATCTTTACCTCAAAAACCAAATTATTTGATTTAGAGACTTAAAATATGTGTCTCTAAAAAGATGGCAAGCCACCCACCAATTCCATTCTATGGATATCATGCAAATATCAGTTTCTAGGGCCAGTAAAATAGACACAACAAATAATTTAATTATCAGCGTTGATATAGGACCCAGATTGCCACTTCAGTCATCTATTGATGCCAATTCTAAGTAAGAGGACTCCAACAATTCTGTGGGAAGCAAAATGCCACATGGATAAAACAGTTACAGCCTTCATGTGATGAGCTCTTTACCATGATTAGCACAATCTATATGGCTGTTTTGGTTTTCTTTTAGCTTCCCTGTTCATAATCTCTCACATGAAAGATATCTAACATTATCCTGAATGAGGTGAGTGACAGGCAACCGCAATGGAGGCAGTAGTTTTCCTAATGTGCTCCCTTAACCAGCAGCAGCTTGGAAGTCGGAAATGCAGATACTCAGGCCCTGCTCATACTGTCTGCGATCTGTATTTTAACAGATCTCAACAGTGCTGATGCACACTTACATCTGAGGATTACTGCTTTCAAGGCCACAATGTCAGGTCATGTTGTTTACTGCGACGATTTAGTCAGAGTAGATACAAATGAAGGAGTATCAGTTATCTGAAATTCTTGGGACCAGGCGTATTTCAGATTTCAGATTCTGGAATATTTGCAGATTCATAGCGAGACTCCTTGGGGATGAGGCCAAGTCTAACATGAAATTTATTTGTATTTCATATACACCTTCTACCCATAGCTTGAAGATAATCTTATACAATATTTTTAGTGCACTTGTATTTCAACTGTGGCCTCACCTGAAGTCAGGCATGGGATTTTCCACTTGTGGCATCATGCCAGCACTCAGAGCGCCTGATGGGGGAGAATTTCAGCGTTAGGATTTTCAGATGAGGGACACTCTACCTGTAGTTCTAGTGACCAAGGACAGCTGCTCACATTCCTACATTCTGATCAGTCCTGCAACATTTACCTTAACAAGCAATGAGGGATGAAAGGTGATGCTTTTGCTAATATTTTTCAGAGGAAAGAACAGTCTCCAGAGACTGTCTGTGTTGGAGATTTGGTATTTGTGCAAATGTAGACATGCTGATCAAAAAGTTCTCTTTGTTTATTTTCTATAGACGACATTGCATACAGATTCTCTAGAATCTCAAGTTCAAGTAACCTCTAGGGGAACTCTGTACTGCAGTATCTGCTTCTACCCTACTTAAAAGAAGTTTTCTTACCATATCCTGGGCAAGAATGGCAGATGAGAAACACAAAAATTGGATCAGAAAGAAAGTAATCATACTTCTGTGAAAATGTTCATCCTCAGACCCAAGATGAATATTATAAAGAATTTCTTCTTTCCAGAATTGTCAGACCATCTGGCAAAAGAGCTGACTAATACAATTTCTATCTCATTGACTAGTCTCATACCAGTTTCTAAGTAAGAACAGACAATTCATAATGATGAATTAAAAATTTTATGTTGGGCTGGAGATTTAGCTAGGTGGTTCCGGTGCCTGCCTTGCAGGTGCAAGGTCCTGAGTTAGATCCCTGGTACCAAAAAAAAAAAAAAAAAAAAAAAATTTATGTGCTCATATCTTTGATTTGACAATAGTATATCTAGAAATTTATACCAATGAAATAATAATGTATGCAAAAATAGCCATAAAGTATTCATTTCTTCATAATTTATAATAGAAAAAACTAGAAACAACCTAAATATTCAATAATATAGGATTCGTTTTTAAATTGTGTATGTGCATACATACAATTGAATAATACAGAGGCTTTAAAATTGCAGTTCATAAGGATTGTAGAAGAAAATCAATGAACATGGGAAGATATTTATATCATTAACAGAAAGAAACATGTTTCAAAAATAATATGTACAGCCACTTCACAGGCACTAGAATGACCATAAAAAATGGAAAATAGCAAGTATTGATGAGGTTGTAGAGAAATTGAAACTTTTGTGCTTTGCTGATAATGTACAGTGGTGCAACTGCTGTGGAAAACAGTGTGGTGAGTCCTCAAAAACTTAAACATTGAATTACCATATGACTCACCAATGCCACTCCTAGGTATATATCCAGAAGAATTGGACAAGGACTCAAATAGACACTTATGCACCAGTGTTCATTGTGGCATTGTTCACAATAGCAAAAAGATGCAAACCATCCATGTCCTCAAACTGGTGATTTGATAGATATAATGTGCTATATACATATAATGAGGTTTTATTCAAACATGAAAAAGTAATGAAATTCTGACACATGCTACAACATGAATGGATGCTGAAAACATTATGCTAGGTAAAATAGCAAGACACAAAAGGATGACTATTATAGGATTCCCTTTATCTGAGATACCTGAAAGGGGCAAATTAATGGAGCTAAGGAGTAGAAGTTACTAGGGTTGAGTGGAGAGGGTATGGGGAGTTATTAATAGGTACAGAGTTACCATGTGGGATAATCGAAGTGTTCTAGAAATAGATGGTGGTGATGATTATGCAACATTGTGAATTTACTTAGTGCCACTGAATTATACACTTATAAATGGTTAACATGGCAAAATGTGTATTTAGCACTATGTATAATATGATTTATGTATACTTTAACACAATAAAAACAATTTACTGTATTATGATATTATTATAAGTATATAATCACTTATTTCCTTGTTTTTTTCTAGGCAACACCATTAGCTAATACAATTGGCCCTCCACATCTGTGGATTCAACCAAAGATGGAAACTCTTCAGTACATTCCAAAGTTCAACATGTGAAGACTTTTTTTCCTTTGTCATTGTTCTTTAACAACACATTATTAATATAGCATTTATGTTGTTTTGGGTATTATAAATAATCTACAGATGACTTAAAGTACACAGGAGGATGTGTGTAGGTTAAATATAAATAAATACTACGCCATTTTATGTAAAAGTTTCAAGCCTGCAGGGATTCTGGTTTCTGGGGGAGCAGGAAGGATCCTGCAACCAATCCCTGGTGGATACTAAGGGATAAGTGTAACAGTTTTTTCATATAAAAATAAATACTATCATATTATATGTACCCAGGGATTCAATCTGATTTCAAAAAAAGCAAACTTGGAAATATCTGCGTCTTAGAAAATAGGAAATGTACATATATAAACTGGTAAGAAAGTCTATAAGATGCCCAAAACTAATATTTAGGGTAATAGATTGTAAGGATTCTCTATTTTCTATTTTTCCTTTACGTATTTTTAAGGTTTTCTACATACAACATTAGTTTTTGTATTAGGAGTTTTTATTGAATTAAAAATATATACGACCTTTCTAGAAGGGCTTTTTAGAAATACGAGAACCTATAACTTACTCCCACTTTGAAAATAATTCCAAGGAATTAAAATCAGTGAGAAAAGACCTTTCTGCCTTCCTCCCTGTGTGGGAATTTGCCATCACTAAGCCCTCTTTTTGCTTCATCCAACTTCTCTGAGCCCAGTGTCCATATCAATATTTACATACTCCATCATTCCTCAGGTTATATATTTTCCTTGGTCCATTTTGCACAGTGACTAAATTTTGCAGCCAGGAAGTTGACACAATTTGTCACTGATATCAATCTTTATTAAGTTTATTGCTGAGAGCTCAGAAAATAGCGACTCTGGAACAAGGAAGAAGGTGGGCACCGGAAGCACGCCAGGTGGCAAGAATGGCTGTGTTGCCTTTCCTAAAAAATGCCATTGTGACTCCAAACCTTAATTTACTGATACTTACATTTCCCTGTAATACTCTGTATTTTTTTACACAAAGAAGATAAACACTTATCACCTGAGGAAGCAAGAGATAAAGAAGATCTCCTTTGTGGAGTCTGAGGGGCTAAATGCTAGGGCTTCCTCCTGCTGCCCAGCCAACCTCTAACAAAGAGCAGGATTCTTGTAAGGAAGCATCTTCAGATTGGGAGTCCTTTGCTATGTCTTCTGAAACTGGAGAAACAAAGAAGACAGCACTCAGCATGAAATTTATTGTTTGTGCGCTATACATTGTGTTTGCAAGGGCTCTAGAAGAACCTTACTTAAACCTCCTAGCTGTGTGATGTTTGACAGCTTCCTCCACTTCTTTATGCCTCTACTTCCTCCTCACCAGTGACATGGGACAAATAACACTTCCTACCTGATACAGTTGCCGTGTTCTGAGTTAGGTGCACAATTATTATGCATTAAATAAATAGTATATTTCAAGTACTTAGAATAGTGCCTAGTGCATGGGATAACACTCAACAAAGATTAGTATTGATATTTTAATTTAGAACTTGCTACTGACTATTCTTTAACTTCAACAAAGATTTGTGTTAAGGATAGTAGCTCTTTCCCGTGACAGATCTGGCCAAGAAAGAAGAGGTCTTCATGCTGTACTTTATTAGTGTGGTTGACAGCCTCAGGCAATGAGGCTAGGCTAGAGAATGCTAGGGAGCAAAATTCATGCAAAAACTTGCCTACTGTGCAGCTGAGGGGGATGGATCAGGGCAACTGAAGCAGGGCCACAAATAGCAATAGGGTTTACAACTCTCAGCTGCTGTCTCAGATTAGCACCCCCGTACATGCAGAAGACTGTGGGGTAAAGAGTTGTGTCACATCAATCTTTTTAGCCATTCTGCCATGCATGAAAATTAATTCCATTAGCAAGTTAGCTTTTGAACTTGTTTTTACTGAATGAATTTTTACAAAGTGAACACACCCAAGGACTCATTACCCAGGTAAAAATGTGGGACATTACCAGCACATCAGAATGTCTAATCACCCCCGATCTGCAGTGCCAGCTGTGGTGTTAATCAGAGGAGTTAAACGTGTCCATCTAATTTTGGACTCTATTCTGTCCCAGTGGTCTATTTCCCACCATTATTATCCTTTTAAAATTACTGTAGCTTTATAGTACTTCTTTATACCTGGTACTATATTTTAACTTTATTTTTTATCACGATTTCCTGGGTATTTTTGCTCTTTGCATTTCCATATCAATTGTACAATCAGATTGTAAATTTTGCACACATTTAAAAGCAATTTGCTGGAATTTTGATTGGGATTAATTAAATATATGGATGACTTTAAGGGGGAAAAATAACACCTTTACACATATTGAGTAATCAATGTTACATTCAATGCTTTATTTCTCCATTTATATAGATCTTGTTTAATTTCCTTTAGTAAAGCTTTGTATAAGGCAGAGATCTTTGAAAACTATTTCTAGGTAGAATGCATTATTTAAAAATTTTGTTTTCTAATTGTTTGTTCTGATCTAAGGAAGATAATCGATTTTTATATTGGATATTGACCTTATATCCAATGGCCTTGGTGAACTTGCTTCCTAAATATCATATTGTGTCAGTAGACTCTTTTTGGAATTTCTATATACACGAGCATGTTTTCTGTCTGTAATAATAGTCTTTTTAAAATATTTTATTCCAATACTTTTAACTCTAGTACTTTTAAATTCTTTGTTTGAGTAAACATTCCAGTAAAATGTTGATTAGAAAAGAATGAGAGTAGCTGAAATCCCTGTTTTAGTCCCAAAAGTGGAATAAAAGATTTCAATACTCTACCATTAAGTCTGATGTTTGTCATGGTGTGTGGGAGTGTGTGTGTGTGTGTGTGTGTGTACACGTGCGCACATGTACCCTTTGTTTGGTTGAAGAAATTCTTTTATTTTATTTATTTTTTTGACAATGGATTCTTTAAAAAAAATTTTTATTAGTTCCTGTTTGTAGTGCATAGTGTTTACATTCCTGATAAGGTGTTTGTAGATGTTAATAACACAGAAGAAATTCTTTTAATTTCAAGTTTACTGATAATTTCAATGATGAGTGAGTGTAGAATTATATCAACTAATTTTAATGCCTCTATGACAATGAGGATATGGTCTTTTTGTTTTTTGTATGGTCTGTGAATGAGCAGAGTTTTACTAACTGATTTTGGAGTAAGTCAACCCTGGACTCTTTGAATAAAGCCAATGTGGTCATAAAATTTTATCTTTTAAAATACTAATGGTTCAATTTGCTATTTTGTCAGGGCTTTTTTTTGGCTTGTATTTAAGAGAAGGATTATCCTATAATTTTTTTCTTATAATATTCATATCAATTTTAATATCAAGATTACGATAGCCTCATGAAATAAGATAGAAAGTGTTTTCTCTCTATCAATACCCTGAAAGACTGGTGTTATTTCTCTCTAGAAAAGATAACCTTGTGTTGAAGTTATCTGGACCAAAATTACCCTTGAAGTGAGGAATTCCATTTTGAATTTGATTTCTTTAATAGACATAGGATTGTTCATAGGATTGTTCTCTCCCAGTACCCATTTTGATTTATATTTTGCAAGGAATTGTTCTACCTCTAAATTTTCAAATTTATTGACATAGGTTTTGTTATAACTTCTCTTTTATATTTGTTGAGACTATAGTTACTTCTCATTTTTCATTCTTTATATTTGTGCCTTCTTCCCCACCCTGGTTAGGTTTGTTAGGCTTTGTCAACTTTATCAATTTAAAATAAAAATCTTTTGCTTGGTTGATATTCTGTACTTTCTGTTTTCTATTTCATTGATTTCAACTCTTTACTGCACTTTTTCAATTTTCTTTGAATTTAATTCTTATAGCTTCATAAATTACGTGCTTAAATAACTAATCTTAGAGTTTCTAATTTTTGGACCGGGGATTTAGTTCAGTGGTTCTGGCGCCTGCCTCACAAGCGCAAGGTCCCAAAGTTCAATTCCCAGTACCAAAAAAAAACAAAACCAAAGAGTTTCTAATTTTCCCATATATGCATTTAAAACTACGAAGTTCCATCTTAAAATTATTATAGCCATACATTACAAGCATATATTTTTATATATATATATATATATATATATATATATATATATATATAATGTATATGTGACTTTCATTTTTCCTTGATACAAAATATTTTCTTATTCCAGTATAATTTCTTTTTTGGACCCTTTGGTTATGTAGAAGTTCATTGCTAAATGTTCAGACATCTAAAGATTCTCTAATATGACTTTGTTTCCTCTTTTAGTTTAGTTCTACTGTGGTCAGAGAATATATTCTGAGTGTATTTCCTTCTTGTAAATGTAGTGAGACTTGCTTTGTGGCCCAGTGTTTATTCAGGTTTAATAAAATATTTCTTCAGTACTTTAAAAAATTTATATACTATGCACTTTGAAGATGTAACTTTTTAATAAATGTTAATTATATCAAATTTAATAAAAGCATGATTCAAATACAGTCACATGCCACATAATGTTTCAATCAATGATGCACCACATATGTGATGGTGGCCCCGTAAGGTTGTGTTGTCTAATGACATCATAGCTGTCTCGGATTGTGTTTGGATACACTGTGAGGTTTGCACATGAAGAGATCACCTAGCAGTATATTTCTCACAACATTCCCGTCCACAAGGGATGTGTGGACTCTATTCTGTATATCTAATTATTCTATCAGTTACTGGGAAAAACCTAGTAAAGCCTTCCAGTATATTTAGACATGTGCCTAATTCTCATTTTCCTTCTGTCACCATTTTATTTATATATTTTAAAGTTACATTAGGTACACGCAAATTTAATATTGTTATATCTTCCTGTTGAACTTATTCTGTATTCATCAAGTGAATTTGTTTGCTTCATCAACAAAAATTTCATCTCTACAAAATGTCTTGCTTTAAAATCTTTTCTGTAAATAGTAGAGGTTTACCAGTGGTAACTCAGTAATTGGATGATATATTTTTTATTTTTAAAGCTTTCCATTTTCCTACCTTAAAGTTGTGTCTCTGTAAGCAGCATATAGATATTGTTATTGTTGAATAGTCCAATAATTTTTGTTTTAGTTTTAATATTTGGTCTATTTACATTCAAAATATTGATAAATGCAGATAATATCTACCATGAAATTTATTTATACTTTTGTCTTATCTGTTCTTTTTCTCTATTATCTATTTTTTATACTTCTTTTGTGTTTACTGAATATATTTTATTCCATTTGTTGTTGGTTGGCTTTTCAGTTATACCTTTTTGTATACTATCTTAGTGGTTGCCCTAGAAATTACAATATGCAAACTTGATTTATTAGAGTCAATCTTAGCTTGGTTTTTTTTGTTTTGTTTTGTTTTTTCCGTACCGGGGATCCAACTCGGGTCGTTGAGCTTGCGCAGCAGGTGGCGAAACCACTGCACTAAATCCCCGGCCCTTAGCTTGGTAATTTTACCATTTCCTGGATTTAGAATCCTCACTTCACTTTTATGCCACTGCTTTCATATTGTTTTTTACCACTATATATATTTTTTACATGCAGGATATTTTTATTATTTATATAGATTGACCCTCACAATTATCTTTCTCAGTACTCTTCATCTTTTATCTGCCTACAATACTTCCTTCTAAAATTATTTTCTTTCCATATGAAGATCTTTTTCAGTATTTTATTTGTATGATTCTACAGAAAATGGATTATCTGACTTTTTTATTATTTCACAACGTTGTATGCCTTTATTTTGAAGGTGATTGTCTTGGGGTATAGAATTCTAGGTGGGCAGGTATTTAGCTCCTTTTTATTTATGTTTAACACTTCCATGATGCTGTTCTTCTGGCTCTGTTTCTATTGTCATAAATATAACATGTTTTTCTCATAAATGTAACATGTTTTTATTTTCCTCTGGGTGCTTTTAATATTTTTTCTTTGTCTTTGATTTCAGATATTCTTCCATGTTATTCAAGTATGGCTTCTTGTTTTCATTTTTGTCTTGCATTTAATCTATTTGGTTTTATATTTCTCCTGTCATTTTAAAAAATTCTCAGCCAGAATGCCTTTACATATTCTGGTTGCACATATATTAAGCTCCATGAAGTTGTTCCACAGCTTGTCAATGCTTTTGTCATTTATTTGGATTTTTTTTCCTGTATTTTATTTTGGATATTTTCTATTGCCATGTCTTCAAGTTCATTCATCTTTTTTCTACCGTGACCAATCTGCTATTAATTCCATCTCCTATATGACTTTATCTTAGAAATTATCATTTTCTTCTCCAGAATCTTTGAGTCTTTTAAAATAATCTTTCACCATTAGAACATATAGAAAACGTGTCTGCCAACTATTATCTTTTTGTCTGCTAATTCTGACATCTGTGTAATTCTGGATTGGTTTTTTAAAATTTTGCTTTGTGACATTTATTTATTTACTTTTATTTTTTGAAAAAATAAAAGAAATTTTCATAATGAAATGAGACTATCAAGTTATTACACTATGTACTGTTTTCTTCAAAAATAGTTACTCAATACAAGACATAAACCAAAAAGATTCTCACAAAAAAGAAACAGATAACACAGGGCAGACTTGAAAATTGTTGTTTTGTATATTTTCTAGGTTTTACTGCTGTTTCAGGAAGGAAAGTAAATTCAGGTCCTTTTATTTATCAGTGAACTATCATAAACTAGTAGTATTTAAATGAAACAAATTAGGCTATAAATTGAAATATTTTTAGAACAACAGAATATGTAATTTTGGGGAGTATTTGAACTTCTTTCTACTTCCTATTTATCTCTCTTCTATTTTGCTGATATATATAGTTTCTCATATAGGAGAAACCATGTGATATTTTAGCTTGTAGTGTCTGACGGAAAATGTGGTGTTTTACACAATGGAGTACTATGCTGCCATAAAGAAAGATAAACTTGAGGCATTCATAGGTAAATAAATGCAACTTGAGAACATAATGTTGGCTGGATTGGTTTTATTTATTGATTATTCTCTTTGCAATGGCTGGTCATATTTTACTCTTCTTAGAATGCCTGGAAATCTTGTTTGGATGCTAGACATTGTGAATTTCACCTTATTGTACACTGGATATTTTTGTATTTGTATAAATATTCTTGAGCTTTGTTCTGGGATACAGTTATCTAAAAACAACTTGATCATGCAGGTATAATTTTTATGATTTATTAGGCAGGTCTATAACCATACTCTATCTAAAGCTATCATTCCCCACTACTGAGGCACAACATCCCAAGTATTCTACCCAAATGTCATGAATTAAAAGTTTTTTCAGTCTGACTGGAGGGAACAGTCACTACTCCCAGCTTCGCACAAGTGTTAAGCACTGTGCTCTTATTTTTCCAGATGTTATTTTTCCTATTCTTGAGTAGTTTTCTCTATGCGTGGCTGGGTCTATAGCCTCCTATGTAATCATGACGGACCTCGGCAGATCTCCAGGGCTTCCCTTCTGTGTCCTATCCTAGGAACTCTGGCCATTGTGCTCTCCCCACACCTCCAGCACCATCTCCTCTGCTAACCTGGGTTTCTACTTCCTGCATGGGAGCCTGGGAGTTCTCTGAGGCAGACAGCTGGGGTGTGCAAAGGACGCCCTGTTGTTTCCTATCCCTCAGCAACTGCTGCCTTTGGTGGCATGATGGGCAGTCTTAAAAACTGTTGTTTTGCATATTTTCTAGGTTTTACTGCTATTTCAGGAAGGAAAGTAAATCCAGACCCTTTTATTTATCACGAACAAAAGCAGGAATTGGTGTTGTAGTTTAAAAATTTATTTGACCATGGAACTCCTGCATGTAGCACACTTTGGGAAATTCTACTTTAACTACTGAATCCACATGAATAACAGAATCTGGCAGGGACTGAACATTTTATTTTTTTAAACTAGGAAATGGAGTTTATCTATTAAAATGTACCTTCCTTTGAGAGGTAGACCCTTTAAATTATTAACCACAACTAGCACTGATAGGTTTATCTGAAGATTGGTTTTCTATATAGTTCCTTGTCTAGTAGAGAACAAAAAGGATAGAAGAAGTAAAATTACAGTCATAAAACTGGATTGTGGGGTGAGGATTAAGTGAAAACAAAAGCTTCAGCATGACTCACTCTTTCTTTCTTTCTTTCTTTCTTTCTTTCTTTCTTTCTTTCTTTCTTATCTTCCTTTTGAAGGTGAGGTGAATCTTGTAGAGTTTAAATGACTTACTCAGTATCATGAAGCTTGGAATGGAAGAGATGGATTTGTGACCAGTTATACATGGGGATTATATTCCATGACACTCCATGGATACTCAAACTAAGGAAAGTACCAAGCCCTACATATACTATATTTTTTTGCTATGTATACAACATATGATAAACTTCAATTTATAAGTGAGGCATCATTAAGAGATTAACAACTAGTGATAAAACAAGCAAAAAAATATTGTAGTGAAAGTTATTTAAGAGTTTGGAATTGCTTTTTTCCTGGAATTTTCCATTTAATATTTTCAGAGTATGGCTAACCACAAAAAATGAAACCACAGATAAGAGGAGACTACTGTGTGTTTTCTTTCCATCCTTTCTTCCTTCCTCTGTCCTCCTTCATTCCTTTTGTCCTTTTCTCTTGAAATCCTTTCACACACTGGCTCCCCAATGCCCATGAATCCAATGGTTTCTTATTTAAACTTAGTAGATTGGCTTTGTCTGGATGTTCAGCTCTGACCCATCAACCCCTTAATATTCTAATATTGTGACTCAACCTGGGCAAAAGGTATCATTCCTTCAGACCAGCCCCTCAATACTGCTGGTCTAGAATACAGAGGGGTGGAAGTCCCAAATTCACACTGTCCAAAACTTCCATTTAGTCTACATGAAGTCTGAAAGAGAGATCATCTGTGACCTTGTCCCTGCGTAGGCTGAACACAGTCATGAAGGAACAAATGGTGCCTTGCCCCAATGCCACTTCACACCACACCCACCTTTATGAGGGTAGTGAGATGAGAGAATGTTCCTTTCTGCAGGAGGAACATCTTTTATTCCAGGTGAGAAGTAACAGGCTGTTTAAAAACTCTAGTCCTGAAAGTACAGAGCTGCCCAGGAAGCCATGGACCCAAGGAGGGAGAGGGGGGAAAATGGGGAAGGGAGAAGTTCCATGACACTAGGCAACTAGATAAGCAGAAAAGGTGTAGTCCCTGTTCCACTCTGGGAGGTAGCTACTCCTCTGGTAGAGATGGCCCATGGATCTCTGAGGACTATATTTTTGGATACAGCTCCAGGTGAGAGCTCACCAGGTTCCGAGTCTAGTTTAGATGATCACATTATTACATGCTCAGAGCACACATAGGCACCCAATAGGTGGTGCAGGACAAGTGCTGGGTAGAGACCATGTGATAGTTAACTGTTGTGTCAACTTGAATAAGAAATGCCCAACTGATTCACTTAATACAGTTCTGGTTGTGACTGAATGATGAATTTACTGAAGGAGAAAGACCCACCCTAGGTATGTGTGGCACCAGCCAATAGGCTTGAACCAGAATGGGATAAAAAGGGGAAAGGAGAAGGAAGATTTGCTTCTGTGTATTTGGTGGAGCTCCAGTCTTCGCCATTGCCTTGGACAACCATCTCCTGGCTTCCAGTGCAGACTCTTCAGCCGTGGAGCACAGACCCTTTGGCCTCCTGATACAGACTCACATGAATTTCAGGCCTTTGACTTTTTTTTTTTTTTGAGACAGAGTCTTTCTATGTAGTTCAGGCTGGCCTTGAACTCACTGTGGAGCCCAGGCAGTCCTCAAACTCATAGGGATCCTCTTGCCTCAAGGTCCGAGTGTAAGGATTATGGGTGTGCACAACCATGCCAGGCAAGGACTTTGACTTCTGTCTGGATCCTTTGGATCCCCAGCGCATAGACAGCCCTTTTGCACTCTTCCACACCTGACTTTGCAGGGGCCATCGTGAGCCTACCTTGTAAATCTATGCATGTATGTTATGACAAACTGACACATTCTGAACACTTGGTATGTGACAAGCATTGTTCTCAGCACTTATATGTATAGTTTCCATATATTTACACTATAGACAAGAGAGGAGCTAATATCCTCATTTTACTAATGAGGAAACTGAGGCACAGCATAGTTAACATAAAGATCAGGCAGTCACAGGAAGCCTGCTTCACCCCTCTCTGAGCCCAGCAGGTCAGTGGGGCCCTCACTGGTCTTCCCTCCAAGCAGATGGGGGGCACTCAGAGCCTCAGGTAATTCTATTGTAAAAATAAAGAACTGCTATATTACCTACTGCTGAATATCAGAGTATAATTTGAACCTGCTATACTACCCCTGATAAGAGACTGTGGGCTTTATTTGTACAATTGAAGTGAATCTGGGCGCAGTTGTTGTGACAATAGCGTTTTCAAGAGGCAGAGAATCAGGCAGACCATAGCATAAACTCAATACAATGGGCAATTACAAAATAAATGGAAAACCTGGGCTCTTAACCTCAGGAAGCTAAATCTAAGCAGAGATGCCACAAAAGCACACATCAAAGGGCTTAATAAAATGCCCCAAAACAAACCACTGCTACATAAAATACACATTCTAATAGTAGAGGACATATTGTGAGTATCTACAATTTGTGAGCAGCTACTACATGCAAAGGCATAGGGCATTTCTATATGCTATGGCATTTAATCTTCACTGTCATATGAGGAAATCAAGATCGGTGAGGTTAAGTGACCTTTCCATGCACAAATGACAGAACCAGGTCTCAATGCCAACTTGGACTGACTTCACACCTTTACCTGTACCACACACTTCTAAAGACACAGAGCAGTAGATTATTAGATGCTGAGTGGAATCGGTAAGAAATAAATCTGTGACACACATAAATTTGGGATCAACTCAGTTGATGAATTGGCAAAGTAAAAGGACACACTTGATAATTTTTAAAAAGAAAGTACTGTCACGTGACAGTAGGGTCAAGGGGGAAAAAGAGCATCAAATTTAAAAATAATAACAATAAAGAAAAAACAGGGACGGATGAGGGCATATTGACCCCTATTTCAACTTCTCTGGTTTCTTCTCCCACAAAATCATTTGGAGGATTGAAAAACAATAACAGGAGGACAGAGGCACTTAATCAGAGATTTTGCAAACCACTAAATCAAAAGAGACTGTGAAATTCCCGCCCAGGGAAGCTCACAGTGAGACTAAGTGGATTAGTCTACTGTACAGGAATCCGCGGAATGCAGGCCACATGTGTTTTTGTTGTGGATTACTCAACAGCAACATTATGGTTTTGCATCTTCCAGAAACATATGGGCATGTGCCCTTCTGCAAACTGGCAAGAGAGAACAGTGCTTGGTGGGCAGCTGCCTCTGCACTGTGCTGTCACATTTTAGAGACTTTGTACAAGGAATGTGTTGAGAATGAAAAGGGAACCTGGCTAATGACACCCATAATTTCTATGCTTGGAGACTGGTTACTTCACAATGGCTAGAAATAAAGCAGGGGCAGGGGGAATTAGGAGTTCTGAGTACTGGCATCAATCCTTGCAAAAAAGAAAAGGGAGAGGAAGGAAGAAGACAGATGGACAGCATGACTCCCAAACTTTGTAAGTATTTCCTACCTGATGATGGTAGAGAAAAGTTCTTTCTAAGCTCCCTTTTTGGTGTCAAGAGCAGCAGCAGTGGCATGTGGAACGAAGATCACAAATCACACCAGTTTTTAGTTTCCAGAAATCTGCACCCAAACTCCAGAAACCTGGAGCACTGGGTAGATCTATGTACAAACTATGACCTGCCAGAGTTAACAGTTTACATCAGCAGCCTATAGTAAATAATTAATATAGCCCTAGGAGATATAAAGCCAGTGACATGGTATCTCCCCCTTGGCTCTAAATGAAACTCCAGATAACCTACTTTGAACAGTAATGTGTTCACAGTATGTGGGAATTAACTGCTCAATATAATAAGTACTGTTGAATTTCCCATCTCCATGCAGATGAAGGGCAACTGCCACCAAAAACAGTAATAACAGTAACTGAGTGATGAAAAATAAAAGAACCCTATTTTTTATTACAACTTTAAAATGTTATAGGTTAAAGCAACCTTAAAGGGTTTAAAAAAAAAAAACAGCAATTAAATCTTTCCATTTCGGTTTTCCGAGACTGCAGCTGAGAAAATGAGGGCCTAAGAGCCATACGGTGCTAGCCTTGCTAATAAAGCTCTGTGAAAAATCTCATTAATTCAGTCTGGCTCTTCAGATCAGCCGCTAAATCCTTGTATTGTCACTCATCCTCTGGCCTTTTCAGGATTTCCATAGCCTAACTAGCAGTATCTCCATGGAAACCAAGCAGTCCTGCTTTGCACATCCCGGAACTTTTTGTTCCTGACAAAGCTTGACAAATCACATGCAGCATGGAGAGTTTAACACAGCGAACTAAATCCTGACCCGCACTTAGAAATGATAAACCCAAGCATACTAGCTTTATTATAAATGATTTCCTTACAAGATACTTAACCAAGCTGGTGAAATGCTGAACCAGACAACTTTCCAGAACAAGGTGCTGGCTTGGGGAGGGGGAGGGAAAAAAAGGCAAATAAATAAATAAATAACCTCAGGCAACTTCTGCTGTGGGTTTTTCAGGCTCGTTTTCTGTCTAATTGGCTTAAATTGAAAGTAACCAAAGGTGGAAAAGAGTGAGAAGAATGTTGTTTCTGAAAAGGCCTTCCTCTTCCACTCTAGGTCAGGGAGTGAACTTCTTAATGCATTCCTTCATTTTCCCCAGCTCCTGCAGAAGATGGAAATCTACAGGTCTCCAGCCTGGTGAACACCTGGATGCTCAGGCTAGCTGTTGCCAGCTAAAGTCCCTGGCCCTGGGGACCACGAAGGCGCAGATTGCTGGCTCTTAACAGTGGCCCAGCCTGGCTAGGTGGAGCTCCAAAGGCAGGCATCAGAGCTGGGATGCAGAGACTGCCCACAGGGGGCGCTGTTCCCAGAGGAAGAAGGGAGGAAGGGAGGAAGGAAGGAAGGAAGGAAGGAAGGAAGGAACCAAAAGGAAGCCAGATGTGCACGTGGGGAGGGTGGCCCAAAGTACACAAGGACCCCATAGAGAAGAGGTGTAAAAGCTCCTGTCTTCAGACTTCCCCTCTTCTCACCTGGTGTTGTAGCCCTACTTGAACACAGCACTATGACTTCTAAACTGATTCCCCAGCCTGAGCCAGGCGCCAGAGAGAGGGAGTTGTACGTGCTCTCTGAATGAGAAGGCCTCTTGTCTTAGGGCTGCTGTACCTGTCATTTGTCACAATGAGACTTCCTGGGGGTACAGTGCCCAGGGTATCAATTGGGCCTGAGTAAGAAGAGACACAGGAGGCTGAGGGCACCACTGTCCTTAGCCACTTCATCTCCTGTCATCCCTGTCTCCATCCTGTCATCCTCACCATAAAGCAGGGTAACAGGGGAAGCTGTGTTGTCAGTTTTTCAGATGTTTATTTTCCTGGTCCCTCAGGGAGATTCTGAGCACCTGTCCCAGGAACCAGATGCACCAGTGTGATAAGGCTGGTCCCTGGCACAAGTTCCTTCTTGCCCTGACCTAACTGGGACCTAGTGCCATTCAAACCTACTGGTAAAATCCCCTCCTGCATTTTGTTTGTGTATTCCTCCTGGCCCCCTCTAAAGACACCTGCCCTCTACCCACTGGTCTCTGTCTCTGTCTCTCTCTTCTCTCTCTGTCTCTCTGTGTCATTCCCCCTGTCCTATCTCTTCTCTCCTCTCTCTCTCCTTCTCTCCCTGGAGCCTAGTCCCTCCCATTCCTCCCATGTGGCCCCTGAGTGGTCAGCCTTTCTAGAACCCAAGCCTATAATAAATCCTGCAATTTCATTTGTCTCTTCAAATATAATTTCCACAGTTGGACTGAAGTAATCCTTGAAGACCCCACAACGGGGACTTGCTCCACCATTTATATCGACTTGTGCGACAGGAAAAGTTTTGGGGACTGGACAGAGAAGCTGAAGGATAAACTCAATTCTCTCCCCTTGGCTGGGCTTTGACTCTACTTGAAAAGACACTAGGGATGTTCTCAGAGGTCTGAGACAGGAACTTCCTTTGGTTTCAATGTGGGAAACTGGCAAACTTTTACAGATGTTGTACATAGAGCATTGGTAATACTTTGGCTTGATGACCAGACAGGGTCATACTGACTTTTGTCTTGGCAGCCATGTCTGAACCCCCAGCATAATGCCACTGCATGTTTATAACAATGAGCAGTTTTAGATACACAGTATGTGGTCTATTATACTTACTGATTAATGAAATTGGTGCCTGTAAGATTCCACATTTCTATCTGATTCTTCAAGGGAAGAGTGAGTGAAACTTAGTCTTGTTTCAGCCTTCAGTGAATGCTATTGTTCTCTTTCCTTTTGAAAGTTGAGAATCTATACTACTATTACTAGTACTACTACTACTACTACTAATAAGAGTTAGCTATAATCAAGTTCTTACTCTGTCATACCAGGCATTCTGCTGAGAGTTTATTATATAACATATTAACTCCTTTAATCTTCATAACTATAATCTGGAGAAGATATATTATTATTATGTCTCTGTTATTACATTCATTTTATCATTGGAAATTCCAAGAACACAGAGAGTTTAACAAACTCACTCAAGTTCACGGAGCTAGTTTCCAAACCAACACAACCCCTGGAACTCACACATTTCCCTACTCCTCCTTGCTGTCTCTTGTCATACTATCAATGGTGAGTGCCTCAAACCAGAATATTCAGTTAATTATAATAGCTAGCAATTATTAAATGCTTGCTTTGTGCCAGGCACTGTCCTAACTACATGCATCACCTCACTTACTCTTTCCTCTGAGTAATAATTTACCATTATTAGCACTATTTTACAGATGAGAAAACTGGGACACAGAGAGGTTAAGTAACTCATTCAAACTCATAACTAAGCCAATGTCAAAACCATATTCAAACCCAAAAAGCATGGTTCTAGGGGCTTCCATCAGCCAGTAGCCCCATTTCTCTGATCATTCAATGCAAGTTGGAAAACAGTATTCATGGAACCATGACCTTACAGGAAACGACTGCTCTTTCTGTGGGTAATGGGGGAGTTACAGTTGAGCAGGCACAGCCTTTTGTTCCCTTCAGAAAACCCAGGCTCAGAAAGAAAGATGCCTGCTACTGCTCACACCCTGGCCCGTCAGTGAGGTCAGCTTAGCCCTGCTCTGAGTGTAGACCCCAGAAGATCAGACAGTGCTTATTGGATAGAAGGACAGTGCCAAGGCCTAGAGACCTAAAATTAGCCCTACCATCTGTGTTTTTGTTTTGCAGGCACATGTAAGTCAGTTCCACCCTTCAGCACACTGGTTATTGAAATATACATGAAACTTGTACTCTGAAGCCCAAGGAAAGCATGGAATTCTGGCACCTTTTCTTTTATTTATTGTTTCTCTTTTGAGGCCCTGTCTTCTTTAAGGCCCAAGGAATGGCATTTCTTCTGTGCTTCTCTTCCCCTCTGGGCCACTGCTTCAAAAGAGCACATCAACCCTCACACTCAAGAAACCCAGGCATTCTCCCAAAAGCCAGAATGCTGACTGCGTGGTTTCACCTTTTATCCAGGCTCTCTGCTTTCTGTCATAGTCTCTTCCACAATATCCAGCCTTCCAGGCTGAGCACATGGGCCCAAGAGCTTATCTGTGGCCTTGGAGCTCATGGGGCTGGTGCATGTGAGTGGGCCTACATGGAGGGATGTGGACTTCACATCCTAGCTGAGGGTAAGCCAAGAACTAAAGATTGTCTAAGGACAGCAGGCAGACAGCAAACATGGTACCCCAAAATAAATAAACAATTATAAAGAAACAACAAATAATTAAATAGGAAGGTCCAAAACAGAGAAGTAGCAAGATGGGTCTGGCAATAGCAGGTAATGTCTACAATATTCCCAGAAATATTTGATCCAAGGAAATGAGAATCTCCTATAGCAACAATGGGCAGTAGAACTTTCATTGATGGTGTAAATGCTCTACAGCTGAACTAACCAAGTACCAGTCACACATGGAAATCAGGCACTTGAAATGTGCCTCTATTTTGACCTTGACTTAATACTTTGAAGTTTAACTTTTAAATGGTTACCTATAGCTAGTATCTACCATATTGGACAATGTAGCAGGAGAAGAAATCACTTAGCTAGTGTGCACCTGAAATACCATACTTTATGTCTAGGACAACTTCAGATTTTCTGCCCACTCTCTGTTTCCATGTAGGAATATCCTTAAATCACTCAGCTTATGATTGGCTTTCTAGTGTCTTTCTCAGCACCTTCCTGGGATGATGTGTCCATTTTTCCTCAGGAGCCATTTTGATAATGAACTAGCTCTTGCTTTAAGGAGAATACTGGTGGCCTGATTTAAGTTTTCCATTATCAAATATAAGGCCATTTTTTTGGTGGGGTCAATCCTTGGTTTTCCAAGAGATCCTTCCTGCCTGAAGGTAACATTCTTATTTTAATGGCAACCCATTCTTCTCTGTTGCTATCCACATCTCAAACCCACCATCTCAACCACTCTATTCCCAGATTTTATCATCTCTCATCTGGACCACTGCAGCTACCTAACTCATTTCCTGCTCAACACTGACATTCCACAATCATTTGTCCACACAGCAGTCCAAGTGACACCAGAAACAGAATCTCAGTTTTGTGATAAAGCATGCAGGAACTTCCTTGGTGTGTTTCAGTTTCTGCAAGCCTCTCCATCTTGTCTCACACTGGTCTTCCATTACCTTCCCTCTGTTCCTTCCTGTTTTATCATCCTGGTATTTCACACCCTATCAATTCCCAGAAAGCAGGGCTCTTGTCTATTGAATTTGTGACTGGGCCATAGTGCTTAGCATATACAGGTTGCTCAATGAATATCTGTTCAATAAATGAGTGAATACTGGATTCGTATAACAGGGTCATGATGGGTGCATACCATTACTAATATTCTGGCACTGCTAGTAGTAATATTGTAGTGTATCCTCTCTAAGTACCCAATATACTTGAAAGATGTCTTCACATTGATCCAGAAATGAAAATGAAGAATGTCTATCTTATGGGGTGAGACATAAGCCAGCAAAGAGACCATACGTCTCAAGCTTATGACCATATATCACGAGCCTACAACTTCCCCCAATCCAATATACTATAAAGGCCTTTCCCAGCATGTGGCAATTCAAAATTAAATTCTTCATACAGAAAATAGAGTTTAGAGTTTAGACAACAAGATCTCAAGTGAATTTATTTTTTAAAGTTTACAATTTTCACCTTTATGCAATTTTCAGCTAAAATAGAACAGTAAATAAAGTACAATAAAGCAATAGGTGTGGCTAGCATTTATAAGCCCTTGAATAAGAATGTGGTCAGGTACTGCTTTACTTACAATTCCTCACTTTCTCCAAATACTCCTATTTCACAGTTTCAATGATATAGTAAGGCCATAAAGAAGTTTCCTTGCTCTGTGTCTTCCCAAACACTATGCCTTTCTGACCTTCGGGTGTGAGAGCCACTAGCCAGTTCCTGTCCCTTGGACCTCATCTGTTTGCTTAGATGGATAAATCTTTGGGAAGCCTTTAATTAATAAAAGTGCATGAATCTACAGGTTTCCCTAACCCCTTCTCACACATAGAACTGTATACCTTCAGTTCTTCCCCTATTATCAGTCACATAGAGGACAATAGCCCATTGCACGAAGCTCTGCCAGTGATTTGACCATGGCGAATCCCTCAGCCCAGTTGACTTCAGGGTGTGACTTGATATCCTGCTTCACTGCCCTTTTCTTCCTTTAACTCTCCCAAGGTCAGAGTTATGGCTAAATTATATCCCTCTCAGAATTGTATGTCAAAGTCCTAACAGGAGTACCTCAGAAGATGACTGCATTTAGATATAAGTTCTTTTTTTTTTTTAATACCAGGTATTGAACTCAGGACCTTGTGCTTGCAAGGCAGGTGCGGTGCCACTGAGCTAAATCCCTGGCCCTTAGATATGTTCTTTAAGGAGGCAATTATGGTAGAATGTGGTTACATGGGTGAGCCATAATCCAATGTGACTGTCCTTACAAGGAGAGGAGATTAGAACACAGACATGCACAGAAGGACCACCTCGAGAGAACACAGGGAGGAGCCAAAAGATGAGGTCTCAGGAGACAGCAGTGCTCCCAACACCCTGATCTTGGACTCCCTATCCTTCAGAACTGTGAGAAAAAAAATTCCTGTTTAAGCTACCTAGTCTGTATTATTTGTTATGACAGCAGAGCAAAGTAATGCAACTGAGTTGCAAGAGATTCTCTCTCCATCTGCTGCTTTCCACTTTCATGCCTTTGCCTTTCCCTACTACCAACTCCTTCTAATTGTTTTTATCAAGGACAGATAGACATTGTGAATAATCAAATTAAAAATTCTTAGATGGGAAGAAGATACACAAGAAAAAATCACCTATTAGACTTTTCCATAAGGGGGCAGGGATAGCCAACTTGAAAGGCCCTACAGGCATATCCAAACAACTTTATGCATTAAGCCAGGATTTAGAAGAAGTTTAAGATGAGATAAAAATTATCCTGTAGAATGAGCTGATGGGAAAACAGACTACAAGAATCTTTTTAAATGTTAGATTGTCCAGAGCAAAAAAATGTTTGTGAGGAGGGTATCTTGTACTTGGAGTAGGTAGGGAAAGAAAAAAATACAGAACAAATAGAGGTTTGTT
Source organism: Heterocephalus glaber (assembly GCF_053883595.1). Lineage (NCBI taxonomy): Eukaryota > Metazoa > Chordata > Mammalia > Rodentia > Bathyergidae > Heterocephalus > Heterocephalus glaber. The sequence continues at coordinate 13,705,893 of NW_028258315.1, forward strand.
GCTCAACTCATCTAAAAAACTGAAGAGAGAAGGATGAGGAGAAAGATTTCTCTGAGGAACTATTTTAGTTTGCTTTCCATTCCTATAACAAAATATCTGAGGCTGTGTAATTTATAAGGAAAGAGGGTTTATTTCACTTACAGCTTTAGAGGCTGAAAGTCTAAACGGCATTATTCAGGTTCTTGTGAGGCCCTCCTGGCTGAGCCACCCCATAGTGGATGGCATCATGGCAGGTGCCCACGTGAGAGGGAGAGAACACACAGCAAGATAGGAAGCTGGACACAGTAACTATCACTTATAAAAGAAGTTTCTTATAAGAGAAACTCAAAGTATAAATAATTTAAAGAGCCAAATAAAAGAGAGATGACAGGAAACAGAGAGATAGACTTTGTGGGGATAGGAAGAGAATCTGGGGAAAAGGTGAAATGAAAGGTACGGGAGAGACAGGACAAAGAAAAAAGGCTCAAGTGTGACATGTATATGTACTAATACCCCACAATGAAATATTCATTATGTACTGCAAACATACTAATAAAAACTCCTTTAAAAGATAGAAAGCCGGAGAATGGGGAGGGCCCAGGATTCCTCTTTTAGAACAACTATCATGAGAACCAACCAGGGTCCCATGACAACTGCATCAATTCCTTCCAAGGGCAGAACCCCTAATGACCTAAAGACCTCCCACTGGGCCCTGTCTCTTAAGAGTTCCAGCCCTTCTCATGCCACCATCCTGAGGGCCAATGTGGGGCACACATTCAAACCACATCAAAACCATACCAGAGCCCTTGCTTTAGTGCCCATGACACCACAGACAGAGTGAGGGAGGGAGCACATCCCTATTTCTGCTATGGCAGCACTGAGAACACCACACTCTGTAGGCAGCCTGTGGGTTTTAGAGCCATGAGAATGCCAGGGGACGTTACTCTGGAGGAGGAATCTAGAAGACATGCTTACAGGTCTATATGACAGGATATAATGGCTGCCTGCATGTTGATGGGGAGACTGGGGGTCTTGCAGCCAATGGGATGCTGATGTGGCCCCATCCACTTATGTATGTGGGGAAACCGGAGGAACTTAGAACCATAAGCTTAGTTCAAGTTGAATGTCTGGGTGATTGCTATCTTTTATGGATTAGAATATTCCTAACATTCTCGCAATGAATTATCAAGCATCTTTCAAAGAAACTTATAGTAGTAGAAATAAAAGTATTTATGACTTGGGTTAAGAAGGCTGTGTTTTGATTACTCAAAAAGACAAGAAAAACTCAGGAACTTCATCCAACTTGGAAGTGGATTATTTCTTGTTTTGCTCAAATCAGCTCTAAAGAGCCCCAATAGGCATGAAAGAGCCAAATGGGTTTTTAAAATTTGATTCAAGTGTATCTGACAGTTAACAGGTTTCCACATATGGACCTCAAAATTTACATGGTGAGAGACCATAATGTTGTTTTCATAGCTTGCTTTCCTGTCCCTTGGAGGATCTAAGGTCCATGACTCCAACCGCACTCTGCCATTAGGAGCCAGTAATGTTCTACTCCACAAATGCTGCTCAGCAAACCCCTCCCTTAGTCCAACCTGCCCACCCACCACTCTCATGCACATAGCAGCACTACTGCATGTGTGTGCCCAACCTTCTCTCTTCTCACCACTGGCTTCTTCCCAAACCCTACAAACATGGTCAACATGTTTTCAAGAAAACAGGCAACTTTTCCATAGCTATAGCCTATATTTCTCTCTCTTTCCCTTTATACTCAAAGCCATAGAAAATTAGTCTATATTTCATTTCCATATCTTTAACTATGAGGTACCACGTGACCCAACTCCAGTGCTCCACTGAACCTGACTGCTCTGGCAAAGGTCACTGGTGACTATATTATAAATCTAATGGAATTTTCTTCAGGATATATTTTACTTTCTCATTCTGAAATATTTGACTCTGCTGAAAATTCCCCTTTTCTTTATATTATTATTTAATTTGAATCCCATGATACTGCTGTCTCCTGAAATCTCATGTCTCTTGCTTCTGGGAAAACTCTGTCTCAGCATTGACAATTAAAGTAACATATCCTAATGAATTCTTTTTTGATCCTCCCAAGTGAAAATGGCCACTCTCTCCTTCCTATCACTTTCTTGTAGTCCTCATGACATATTGTTAACTCTCAAGAGAGACAACCAGCCTCTCACTGCAGGACTGGAGCATGCTTGTGTTATCTACATGTTCTCAAATGCAAAGCCCAAGATGACAGCACCTAAGAAAAAACAAAATTGCATTAGTCAACTGTCTTATTGCTGGGACACAATACCCAACATCCACAATTTAAAAGAGGAGACATTTAATTTGCTCACAATTTCAGTCCATGATAGACTGCTTAGTTCATGGCAGCCAGGAAGCAAAGCTGGGCAGGAGTTCCAGAGAGGAAGGGGCAAAAGACCAGACATAGACCTCAAGGCCATGCATCCATGACTGAGACACACCTAGAAATGTGGAACCCAAAGGTAGAGCCCAAGGGTGGAGCCCAAAGCCAATCAAGTTGAAACTTTACCCCAACTACCAGAGAAATGTACCGCAGGGCTGGTTTCATCCTGAGGGTTGCTGATTTGCAGCCTTATCTAGAAGGACTTCTAGAGCAACAGTTTGAACTAGGCACATTGTCATTCAAAAGGTGAAGCCTGGAATCCAAAAGATTGCTTCAAAGCTGGTAACTCTTTTTCTGGCCACTTCTGTGAGCAGAACCTTTATGGTGGCAGTTCTTAAAGTACACCATAAAAAAAATAAAAGAATGCCAGGTATATGAACAAGTGTAATTCTTTTTTTTTTTTTTTAAGGTGTTTGTGATTTAATACTTGAGGCCACACTAGGTGAAATGAAATGGCAGAACTAAGGGGAGATTTTATTTTATAGTTCAGTCAAAATTAACAGATAAGAAGGATAATAAGGTGGACATATTAAATCCATGTATTTTCATCTTCTGTGCTTTGTCCTTTGCTACACTGCAGCAAACTGTCATAAGTTTTTTCCACTATAAAAGAAGTTCCTGCTGCCTCCAACTGCCAGACAGAGGCTTACTGCCTGTTACAGCTTATATTCAGATGTCTCTCAAAGCCTCATGCACCATAGGCAGAGCTTTTGAATGGTGATTGAATCGGGGCGGGGGGGGGGGGGATAGCTAAATGTGATGTTAGGAGGTAGGCCCTGGTAGGGAGAGGTGAGTGGATCACTGGGAGAATGACCTGGTAGGGTGCATCTCCCTTCCCACTTCCTCCCTTCATTCTCTTCTTCCTGGCCACTATGGCATGAACAGCTTTCTTCCACCCAGGCCTTTCTACCATACAGTTTCTGCTTAGAGCTGACCAACTATGGACTGTAACCTTGAGCAAAAAAACCCAAAAATGAACAAAACAAAACAAAACAAAAAAACCCTCTCCTCCTTTAAGTTGTGAGTGTTGTGTGTTTGTTCCAGCTACAAGGAAAGTAACTAAAACACTGCCCTAAAGAATAAGATAGATATAGCAGAAAAGAAGTTTCAGAAGTGGTGGAAATTTTCACTGATACTGTTGTTCACCCTTCTTTCTGGCTCAGGTTACACCCTGTTTTCCAGCAAGGCTACCATGCCCTGATCTCCCACCTCACTTGCTCTGCAGGACAAGATAAGCAGCAAAAGAAGTGACTGACACACTTCCAGGAAAGTTGCTATAGTCCCAAAAGAATGACCAGAGGGCCTTAATGGATATAGGGCAGAACTTCCAGGCCAATGATTAGCCAGGAGGGACAACCTGACCAGAGGAAGGGGTCTGCAGTGCAGGCGTGAGCTGAAAGAAGCCAAGATAAAGAAAGGGGAAAGGTAAGGAGCTAAAGGAAAAGAGCTAAAGAGAAAGCCATTGACCCTACCTGACCCAAGAGAACAGACCATAAAAATCACTGACAAAGGCCTCATCAGCAGAAACCAGGTCACAGACCTGATCCAACCAGTATCTGTCATTACTTGGATCACCAAAGGGAGTGAAATATACCAAAGGTACCAAACATCAGCATCAAGGTGACATGTATTCCTGGTCCTGTGTACTAGACCTTATGAGAAAATGGGAGGGGAGAGACAGAAACTGCACCAGTGATGTTTTACTTTATCTGTTTCTGTGGAACAAATTACCCCAACATTTGGTGGTTTAAAACAACTATTATCTCATAGTTTCTAAAGTCAGGAAATTCAGAGTGGTTTAGCTGATGGTTCTGGATTGAGGTATCTGATGGGGCAGAGTAAAGATCCTGGCCAGGGTGTCAGCTAACTGGAGGCTTGACCGGCACTGGAGAGCCCACCATGAGGAATGCTCACTCGCTTACTTTCCAAGTCAGTACTCAGTTTCTTGGGCTGCATATGTGTCTTCATCACATAGCAGCTGGCTTCCTCCAGGGAAAGTGATCCAAAGAGCAAGGTGGAAGCAGAAATATTTTAAGTGGCTTAGCCCCAGAAGTCACATCTTAGGAATTCTGCCATATTCTAGTGTTTCAGGGAGCAGTCCTGATATAATGTGAGAGGAGACCACACAAGGGCACAGACATTGAGAGGTGAGGATCGTAGGGCCCACTCTTGGGAGACTGGCTACCATCACAGAGAGTTTATTTTTGAACTGACTGAAAAATCACCAACAAATTGATTGACTTAATCAGAAAAAAAGCTTGGGAATTCCTCAATGAGTCTGAGGTTTTATAGAGACATACCCTAACTGGGAAATTTTCCATTTTTCCTGATGTACCTACCTATAATGATGTGGCTTGAGAAGCAAAGTTGGTAACAGTTATTTGGGGCAAAAAATAAATTAAAATATGTTTGCTTAGTGCTGAGTTGTGACTATTTAAGCAAACCTACTGCTGATATTTAAGTTCTGTATTTGACAAATGAGTACTTCAGCCTCTCCCCCAGTATCTTCAGGGATTGGTCCCAGGAAGCCCCTCAGATACCAAAATCTGCAAATGCACAGGTCCCCTTAATAAAATACCATAATATCTGCATATAACCTACACATACCCACTGTATACTTTCAAATATATGTAGATTACTTTAATACATAATGTAAATGCTACATAATAGTAGTTATACTGCATATTTAGGAAATAATGGCAAGAAAAGAGTCTGTATGTGTTCACTACAAAGACAATTTTTTTGCAAATATTTTCAGCCCTCAGTTGGTTAAATCTGTGGTCATGGAACCTGAAGATACAGAGGACAGATTACTCTTCTTACAAATAGATAAAGTATCTGATCTTTCCTTTAAGGAACTTATACTTTGGATAAGAAGGGAAAAAGAAAGGAAAGGTGTAGTTTCACAGATGGCCCTCTGAGCAGCACACCTTTCAGTCAGAGGTGAGGAGTGCCAGTTGACAGTCAGACAGTTCAAGTCCTCTGATGTTCACAGCTTCAAGCACCAAGAAGGAAACCGCCAGTTCCTCTCACTTCCTGCCCACCAGGCAGCCAAGACCCCAACACATCAGGGCCTGGCTCCCCACTAGAGAAAGACTTCCATAAAGGAGAAAAAATAAACCGCCCCCTGAGATACATCTCACATAACAGTCTTACCTCCATGGCTTCTGGAGATTCGGAAAGTCTCCATAGGACTTGGAGGCTTCAGAATGCATTTTCCTGACACAGGTTTCTAAAAACATACTAGAGCTCAGATTTCCACAACAATTGAAACCTTTGGTCTTAACTGGAGAAGGAGATGGGGTGGGGGAGCTGGGGAACTTGGGAACGTTTTGCTGTCATTGCTGGAAAATTTCACGATGTGGCTTTGGGGAAACTAACAGTCCATTTCATTGCTTTGGGTCTGAGGTGGGACAAGGGGTGTGAACTGAGTGAGGAGGGACGTGGACTCTGTTGTGTTCACCTTTCAGGTTGGCCGGGGCAGATGGCTCAGCTTGGTGCACTGGAAAGGAATTGCTAAATACTGATTCATTCAAAACTTGCAGCTCTGCACTCGGACACCCAGAGGCCCAGTTACATGCATGTGCTATGAATTCGTCAATCAGCAGATCTCATGATACTTCATAGCAACTGCACGTCCACGTAGACACTCTAAACAGTGTTCAGCAATGATGAAAGAAAATTATGCAGCTTTTAAAACAATAGCATTATCATTGCTATACCATGGGGAAAGCAGAGCAGTCCAGCAGGCAGAGTGAGAACTAAAAATAAAATTTTTCATTTAGCATTCATCTGCCTTCTAGTTGTATCCAATTAATAAGCACTGTTGTTTCTGGGCTGCCGTGAAGTTAATCCCCCTCCTTTCCTTCTCTCTTTTTATTCCAAATAACTCCCACAAGCTTCACAAATAATTTCACAAGACCTAGGATCATTGATTCAGAAAAACTTCTAAAGGGAGGGTATAAGATCCAGAGTACTTTAGCCTTGAGCTGACTGCCCAAATGGATCGTGGTGTGGCTCTGAACTTTAACCCAGTATTTAGGAGTCCTTCATCCTGGAGTTCACCAGGTTGATAACTATAAATGTTTTGCATTATTTCTAAACAAGCCAGCTGCCTCGATTTCTTCACATATCTTGTAGGGTTAGAAAAATTTAATGAAAAGGTATCTAAAGTGCCCAGAACACTAGAGTTTATTAAAAAAATGTAACTTCCACCCATCCCCTAATCTATAATATGAAGGAAATGGTACTTGCTTCACAAAGTTATAAAGATTCAGTGAAAACATATAAAAGCATCAAATATAGTATCTGATATATACAGACGATTTAATAGGAAGAGCTTGAAAAATGTATTATTATTAGTCTCCACCTCTGTAATTTCAGGAAGGAATATAAATATTTTCCTGCTCTTATTTCTACACTATGCTCTCTCTTACCTTTGTCCTCATTTACACATCTCTGAATCTTTGAGATTCTCAGTTCTGGATTTCCTCACCTCACAAGAAAGTAGATTTCATGTGTTTAAAGAGCTATCTTTAGATACCTACACCTAGACTTGTGCTTGGCAAGTCAGGACTCAGCTACAGGAATCCACCTTGTGTAGGACTGATCCCAAAGACTAAGAAGAATGGGAATGGTAGTAGAGAGAACAAGTCACACCAAAAGGAGACTCGCTCTTGGCCAAGGGGCAGGACTCCATGTGGCTCCAGCTGGATTATTAGCTGGGAGAACTGACCTTTCTTCTTCCTGGTCCAGGAAACCTCTGCCCAGGTCTTTGTGGAATGTGACATTACCCAACTGATGTGAAGAACAACATAGCACAGTAAATGGACAGCAATGAAGACGAGGACCCTTGTGGATTAAGAAACAAACCTCATGTTCCCTTCCTTCCACACTAGTCCATTTGTACCCTATCCTGGGACCTTCAGACCCTAGGAACAAATCATCTAGCAGGCAGAAAACTTCCATAACTGAATGAGTCTTTTAGATCAAAAGAGCTCTGAGAACTCTGTTGGGGGCTGCAGGAGTGAGCCCCATGACATCTTGTACCACCTCATCAGGCGGATGACTGTCTCCCTGGGATATCTGCATGTTGGTTCTGTTCCCAGGGCTTCTCAGGTAAATGATAGGCAGAGCCTGTGAAGGGCTCAGATTCCACACAACCCCTTCCCCCATTCCTGAAGTCCAGCTCTCCCTTCATCAAACCTTCCCTTCCATGAGGATGATGCATATTTCAGCAAGGCAATGCTGGGAACTCCTCCAGAGTGTAGCCTGAACTGTAGATCAACTATTTGAAACCACAGCTCCAGTTCCTGGTCTATGTTTTTTGTGCCAAATCCTAAGAAAAAGATAAATAGGAGCAAGAGGGGGAAGAAAATGGTATGCAAGCCCTTGATTGATGCAAAACATCTAACGAAGCTCCTATGTGGGTCATGCTTTTGTGCAGAAGGCTTGTGGCCCTTGCTTTTTTTTTTTGTACTCATTGGATGCTTCAATTCATATCCCTTATATTTTGAAAAAACTGAAAGTAAACACAGCTATTGTAAAGAATGCAGAGATCCCTATAGAGCTGGGTAGTTTCTAAGTGGGCAAAATAAAGTTTCTATCACTACACACAAAACAAAATGCTCGGAGCAGTAATAGGTACTGGATTCTACAGAAAAGGGCATCGGCCCTGAGCTCCCAGAGCTGGGGAAGTGTTTAGAGGTTTCTTTGAAGCTTTTGTGGTTCTGTTATTAGATTTGTCTGCAGCTTGTTGAAAAGTATTTATTAGAGGCCTTCTTGATCCCTCTTCTGTCTGATATGTCGTAACTTTTATGACATAGAAATAACCAAAATGAAGAAGCAGAGACAACTCAGAGATTATTTGCTAGTTCTCCAAAGACTGCTGGCCATTTACAGGAGGAGCATGCTGGATAATTTATGAAAACAGCAATAGTCAGTGGGAGTGAAATAAAGCCCTCGCTATCCTCGGCACTCATAATGAACAAAATAAATTCCATCGTTATGCAGATGCTCCATGAGGGCTGTCAGCATGTAGAGGAAAATTTACTGTCTCTGATGCTCAAGACAAACAATTCCAGGAGATGAAAAACAACAGGGGTGGAGAAAGTGGAACCTGGCTTTCTGTCTTCTCCAGGAAGTTGTCTTCTGCTATGGAGCAGTGCACCATGACAGCCCTATCCCATGAGCCTTGTTCTCCTCTGCAACAATAGACAGGGAAACTTATTTTTTATCCTGGTATTTTGACCTACGGAGATTTGCTGAACCATGCCAAGCCAGAAAACAATATCCATTTGGGTTCAGCAGCAGGGTCTATGGGGCTGCAAGAAAAACTAAAATAAAATATTGGCTGTTTTGTAAAAAACAGATCATTCCATCCCCCGCCCCTGGGTCCATATCACTTTAAAGAAACCCAGCAATGATTCTCTCCAATATCTACAGTGATATGTAGCCATCTGCCCCTTTGCCAGAGACACCAAACACTGCCAAAAGTCTCAGGTTTCTGACAGGTCCCCAAGGAGCAATCTCTCCTCACCTGCATCTGGTTTTGCTAAAATTTAGAAACTGCGTGGTTCTTAGATGGTGCCAAGGAGCTATACATGTAGATTTCCATGCTACCTGCAATTACTTGCCTTGGCTATGACCTGCACTGCACTCAGTTCCAGTGGTAATTCTGCCATAAACCATATCTCATTTTATTATTATTTTATTTATGGAGGGTAGTTCCTCACTAGGACTTATTTTCCCACTAGACAGCTTCATCATGACTGGCAACATGTTTCACTGTAGAAACCTTCTATGAACTAGAAATGAGTGTGAAATGGCCATTCGGCCCTGCGGATTTCTCTCTTGAAATTTCATTAGCCAAGCTCCTCCGCCATCTGGAATGCACCTGACTTGTCCCCCAACTAGTATATATTGGCACTTTTCCTTGTACTTTTTTAAAAAAGCAATCTCTGTTGAAAAGAGGTGAATATTAATTTCACTATGGAACATTCCAGAAGACCCAATGGAGAAGTGGATGGCTATTTCTTTTTCTGAGTTTTCAGGAAATCATACCAAGTAGTAGGGAAACAGGGCCAACCTATCACTGCTCAGAAGTCTGTATTTTATGGCACAGCCTTCACTAACAAATTATCCAACTTAAATTGGTAAGAGGGTTTGTAAAATATCTTCTCTTCCTACCTTCCCTAAAACAGAGAATCCTGCTAGGCAATGAGTCTGCAATGGGCCTGGGATGGTGACATTTTTATTTTTCTTGTAGAAGCAAATGATTCCAAACCAGCATTTCACTTAGCTGGGGCTTCTCTCACCGCTTCTGCATAAATTTACTATAAAATCATAAAGCAAAACATAAAAGGCGAATGGCAACAGTAAAGTAGCTATGCCACAAACTCAACAACAATTATATATTCTATCTAGGGCACACTTAACTCTCTAATTGCTAATTGTAATTTAAATGAAAACATGTGTTTCTTGTTAAATTCATCAACTCCATTTGTAAGTGCTACCAACAAGAAGTGTGATTAAGGCTGAACGCTTACCTCGGGGTTCTGATACCCACAGGGTCCTGGCTGTTCTAGGGTTGTCTTCTGCAGTCAGTGGCCCATGATGGGCATGTTGCTTTCCAAACCTGGCAACAGGGCAAGGGGAACCTAGAGAGACAGCTCAGCTGGCATTCTTTATATATCGTGTGCTGCTGTCTCACACATATCGGATTTAAGACCCTGAGAAGTTCACTGCAGTCAAGCCCTACTTGGAATGCAGCCCTGCCCCTGTAAAGATATTCTGTGGACTTAAAAAATCCTGACAAAACTGGAGCATGCTCCCAGCATGTTCTCAGGAGAAGAGCTGTTCTCGGAGATGCCACCCAACTCCAACATGTATAAGAAAGACACTGACTAAGGCAATGCTTGTAAAGATTGTGTGTGGCTTTGCACTGCTGCCTGGCACACGGCAGTCACTCAGCAAACACCAGCCCATCCTCTTACCTGATGAGCACAAGTTTAATATTAAGAATTGAAAGAAGAGGGCCAGGGATTTAGCTCAGTGGCGCCGGCCCCTCCCTCCCAAGCACAAGGTCCTAGGTTTGATCCCCAGTACCAAAACAAAAGAACTGAAAGAAGAGTTCAAAAACTCCATCATTCATCTTTTACATGGAAAAATTGTTTTAAAACATAAAAATCTGGATAGAGAACAGTTTCAAAGTACAATATTGTTATTTTCAATTTGATACAAAAATTAGAAAAAATCAAATTACTTTTTATTGATTGGTTTTTATTGAGCTAACAAGAAGATTTGTGAGTAGCTTATTAAACCATGTGGGAAAAGCATTTGTAAAGTATTTGGGACTCTGTTAATGTGGCTTTTTGAGAAAAAAGGGGACACACACACACACATGTGTATGTATGTATTTAGGGTGTGGGGGGGAAGATACGGAATTGGCTCCCATGACTATGAAAGTTGAATAGCAAGAGAGAAACCAGCATCCCAGCTGAAAGCCAGGCAGAGAGAGAGAGAGAGCAAATCCTTCCCCACTGAGCCCTTGGCACTATTCTGGCTCTCAGTGGATTGGATGGGCCCACACACATTGGGCAGAGCAATCTGCTTTACTCAGTCCACCAATTTAAATGTCAATCTCATCCAGAAACACACCTACATACCCGAAATTAGCGCAACACCCTGTGACCCAGTCAAGTTGACTTAGCAGATGAAGCACCTTGAAGTCTAGGGTTATTTTATATTTGAGGCACTGCCTCCATGGGAGCCATGGGAAATGCATGGCTTTGGAGATAGCAGATCTACATTAAATTCTGGTTCATTCACTTACTAGGTCCAGGCCTGACCCTGCTGAGACTCACCTCATGGCCCACTGTGGACAATAATAACAATCTGCTCATATACTGTTTGGGTCACTCGTAAGGTTTAACGTGTAGCCAGTAAGTCCATCAGAGGACACAGTGCTCGACCCTTGAGTTTCTGTCCAAGTGGGGCCTCGGAATCTGGGTCTGTTTTCTCCACTGTGACTATGATGAGGGCCTTGGTAGCCTCTCTGGGGCCTCTTTAACACTAAGGGAGAGCTCTACCCACATGACCCAATTATCTGCCAAAAACCCCCACTTCCTAATGCCATTACATTGGAAGTTAAGGTTTCAACAAATGAATGTTAGAGGACACACATTTGTTTTTTGCAGAGGACAGAGTTTAGTCTGCTATCATGAATGAGAAGATACACACTATGATTTTATTAATATACCTTGGGTAGAGATTATCAAATATTTATTAAACACACACCATATACATGACATGCACATACATTCAATCAGGATTAAGCTCAAAGACTATAGAATGAGGTTCAAATCTCATTCTTTAATTCTTCTCTTCCAGCTACAGTTTTACACAAACTGCATCTAACTAAAATGAATGCACAGTGCAGTTTTAAAGGGGCAAAAAATTTTAAGTCTCAATATGTATGAAAGAGCTGCATGTCACAGGGGAAATGATCAATGCTACTTTGTGGTCCTAATGACAGTGGGGAATTTGTGGGCTGCTTATGTTCCAGCCGTGTGTTTCTAAATTTAATATCCGAAGCTGAGACCATGTATCCCTGGGAAAACTGTGTTAGAACTGGAAGGACCTCACAGATCATGTAGTCTGTGGTTGATCACCATGTTTCTGGCCTCCATGAAGCACATCCTGTGGCATCTCTTCCCAATCTGACTACGGGCTCAGACATGAACTTTCTTTGGCCAACGGGATATGAGCAAACGTAACATGAGAAAAGACTTGATAAGTGCTTGTGCCTTGGCTCTTGCTCCTCTTGGAGCACTAACACTCCACATTAGAAACCCAGGATATCTGAGACCAGACTCTACGTGGGAGAGAATCAGGGCATCCTGGCAACAGCCCAAGCTCATCACCAGACATGAGTAAGGCCGTCTTGGACAATTCAGTCCCTGGTTAGTTTCCAAAAGACTGTGTCAGAGATTCTGATTAATTTCTGATTTATACAGTCAACTAGTGCTCATCTTGAATCACCAAATGTTCCCAACTTTGCATCCTATGAACCACAGCATCAAACCACAATTCCTACTCTAAGGATGCCTCTGGGATAGACCCATAAGACATTAAGAAATATAACACATAATTTGAACTTCTAGAAATTCCCAACTTAAATGGAAAGATTTAGAGAGATCTCAGATGTACAAGAATATGACATCAATAGAGTTTATACTGGTTTAAGTAATTATAGATGTACAGCTTGTTAAATTGTTGAAATGCTTCCCTATCTGCAGTCTAAGTCTCCACTCCTGATTTCTCCCAAACTCTCCCAGTATTGGCAACTGAGGCACCAATGCTTTGTACTACAGGTGACCTCCATAACTCTTCCTATTGTGTCCCTGTCCATTCTGGTGGGTCAGTAACCATCAGATACAGGTTGTTAAATATTCTGAACATCACAGTGGAGGCAAGGTAGTAACGTTTCTAAATGAGTGACAGAGATGACAGATGTAGAATAAGTTCAAGGGGCTGGGAAATATACACCATTATATGTGCGTGCTCAGAGGGGAGGTGCATTTTGAGCCACCTAAGAGATGGATGGGACACAAGTGATGGGGAAAGAAGGACAAGGTGCTTGGGATGTCCCATTCATAAAAGATAGTTCATTTAAGCACCAAATAGGAGCTGTCCAGTTAAATGACTGGGATACAGTTTTGGTCTTTTCAGTCCTCACATTCATGCTGTCCCCCCACCAAAACAGGGAAGTATTATCTAAAATAAGGCACCAAAATAGGATATGGTGGCAGGATGATCAAGATTTATTCCTGGGAGTGAGATTTTTATGAAGAAGACTAGCAGGCAATATGCTTAAAAAGGAAGAAATGGGATGCAGATGAAAAATAGACACAATTCAAGCAGATCTTTGTTTCTAATGAAGCAGAGCCAGGAGAATAGATTTTGTAGTTTTTAGTAGTGCAATACACTGTAAGTTACAGAACCATACTGTTGATGTTTTACCAGATGAGTATTTTTTATGATCTGTGCTCTTCAACATAATTAATTGCACAACTAAGTATACTGAACATTCACAATACCAAAATAAAAATAATTTATGCTAACACTATCTTACCAACAAACAATATCATTTTTCATTGTTTCATTCATCTTTGTAATTTCATACATGTCATATCATACAAGTAACAATAGTATTCTCTACATTTTCTTCTTGTGTTGTTTCATATTCTGCCATACCCTCAGATTTGACTTTTGAAAAAAAATTTCATTTTAAAGCCACCAAAATAAATTACTGTATTTGTATTAAGGAACCCAGCTTAGCACAGTTCCTGGCATCCATCAGGGATGAATGATTTGAAAGTCAAGAGTGGAATTAGTGGATGAGAGTTAAGCAGAGGATTAGAAAATGATAGGTCAAACATGTTTTGGAATGATTAGTATATTTTAATGACCTATTTTATTTTATTTTCTGGGGTTCATATTTTTATTGCAGGCCTCCTCCCTGTACATGGAAAGAGCTGCCCACAATTCCTTCAGCCACTCCAAGCTGGAGCTGCGGAGGTTCCCGGGAGGTGGCTGGGCACATCGGGCATGTTCCCATCATCTTGGACAGGCACTGGGTGGTTGTAATGTGTGGCCTGGTTGATCATGCTGGAATATTTTGTGTAGGGGCTGAGTGGGGGCAGAACTATAGCAAGACTCCTGATGGTGAGGGATGTGACCAGCACTGATTCCTGGGCCCAGGCATTCTTGAGGAAGGCAGCAAAGGAAGCAGTCATATTGCTCAGCTCCCACTGCATTTTACAGCCATTTTGTAGAGAACCCAAGATGCTGGGCGAAAATAAACATGATACCTACTTCTTGTGTGGTACTAGGTAAACTATTAGTCCTAAATGGCAGTGACAGCCCCCCTCCTTACTGTTGATACAACCTTTGTACTAATTAGTGTACAAAGAGGGGACCAGCAAAGAACAGAGTAACTGTACTGAAGTTCAGAGTCACAAATAAAGCAGATAAAAAGTTTTGTGACTCTCATTTTGGGGGGTACTGAAGAAAGAGCCAATATATCCTTGCTCCCTTCTTCTTATTTTGGATTCTGTCATCACAGACTCTCTATCCTGGACATAGCCCCAGTGTGGGGATTAGAAGGAGAGTATTTCACCAGATGTAGGCAGCATAATAAAAATATATGGTGAATGTTTAAAAAATGTATTACAGTAAAAGACACAATGCCATCAATCCCCTCAAAAAACTCCTCCTTGCTTCAAATACATTCATCCTATCATTCTGAAACCTTTCTGGAAGTCCTATTTCATAAATGTTTTTAGTTACAATGTCATGGCTGCCTCAATGTCCTGTTTCAAAATGTTTATAGTAATTTCCATCAAATAAAATTATTACAGTGTATCCTCATCCACTCTATTTACCAGATGGGGCACCATGTGCCTTCTGCTCTTCTCCAATGTTGAAATGACCATGAAAGGTAAATGTCAATTTGGGGCATAAAGGCACTCACAAAAGACACTCAAAAAGAAGACTTCCTGAACTGCTGCAGAAAGTTGGCAAGAATGATGGAGATAAATACGTTCAAAACGAGAAGTGTTTTGAGGGGTATTAATGGCAATGTGTCTTTAACTGTTATGATTTTTTAAAATTTAGGCACACACTGTATGGTTTGATCAGCCCTTGTACATGCCAACTTCAATGTCCCTAAACATTCTAAAACTTCTGGGTTCAAAATGGGTCATAGCAAATTTTGCTAACTGAAAACCCTGAGCTATTTACACAGGAATGCCATACCTGACAGGGTAGTTACCAAATATTTCCTCTTGCAAGAATCAGCCTGTGTTCTTTGCTTACCTTCAAGGGTCTGCATGACTTTATCTCACAAAGCTTTTTGCAGGATTGTTCCCATCCTCAAGAGAGCTGTGGCCATCATCAAGTGACTGAGGCCCTCCTCAGACCTGGTCATTTTTGAGTGGCCAAAGCAGTGGTGGAGTCTGTGTGAAAGTAGGGAGTTTCCTTTCCAACCTCTAGCTGTTCCTGGGCCCAAACATAAAGTTAGCAGAAAAACAGTTCTTTCTGCTTCTATCCCATCTCCTTATCAAATCCTCAAACTGGTCCCAGCATCATAATGGGGGACAGATGCCATGCTTCTCCCCAGTGGTCCTTGTCCTGTGTAATTGAGATGACCATACAAAATGACTCCTCCATCCTCACCCTGTCCCTTTTTCCTTGACCCAAAACACCTTAGTATAGCAATCATGCAAGATCCCCAAGTGACCAGTTCAGCAAATGTCCAACCAGGTGCCAGGTACCACAGCAAGGACCCCTGCTAGCTCTGGGACTCTAGATATTTTCTAAACACAGAGAAGTCTGTCTGTTGTCTGTTGTCACCTGCAGAAGATTTTCCGCCTTCTTTGCTTATGGACAGATTAATAGGATATGACATCAGATATCCTTGAATCCTGCTTATTTCCAGAGGCTGTCCCCAAACATTTCCAATTACAATTTGTTGAAATTCAAAAGGGCTTGATGTCATTTGACACCTCAAAGGGTAACACCACCAGCACTGAGCACTCGTGATGTGCATGCTTCCTTACAAGCCCTATTCTGGGTCCTCACACAAAGGAAGTTCTCATGACCCTCATTTTATGCATGAGTGACAGAGGTCCAGGGAGCCAAAGAGAATGGATATGTTCCTACAATTCTAAAGGACAAATCCAGTTTGAACCCAGGCAATCTGAAAGACAGTCCAAGTCCTTAGCCATTCTACTGCCCTGTCTCCTGGGAGGAGTCAAGCCAGAAAGTATGGGAAGAGGAGGATGAGAAGGATGTGAAGCTCACAGTCATCTGAAGCCTCTCACCTAAAAGAGAGAAATCACTCATGTGGAAGTATGCGCCAGGCCTTCCCTGGACACAATGGCATGGAACATCATGAAAGAATGAAAGCATGTAAGTATGTCCAGTCGGACCGCTAATTAAAATTATAGCAGACAGCTGTGCTTACTTTGACCAAAGGTTTGTGTGGTGACTTAGTTACTTTTCTCATTGCTGAGACAAAATACCCAACACCCAAAGTCAAAAGAGGAAAGGTTATTTGCAGCTCAGTTTGTAGCGGTTCCAGTCCATAGTTGGCTGACTCCTAGGCAGGGTGTCATGTCAGAGGGGCACTGCAGAGGAGAAAGAGTTCACGGTGGACAGAATGCAGAAGACAGCAAGGCAGCATGCAGCAAAGTGGCAAAGCAGCAAGTGATGGCAGCAGCCCTGTTTCTGTCCCTTATATTCCATCCAGGCTACAGGCCCTTAGGGCAGTCCTTCCCATTATCCACACCCAGAACTATGCCAGTCACTGGACTAATTTAGTAATCACACACCCTCGATCCCAGCATCACACCCTAGATCCAGCCACCTCCGAAAAATCCCACCTATGACTGCATGAGGCTTTTGGGGGAACATCTAGATGCAAGCCACAACATGTGGTCTCAGCTCTGTAAAGCAGCTGGAAACTGAGAACTTCCCCTGGCCTCCTGAGAAGAACTATGCCAAGAGCATTCAAAGCACTCTGCATGGGGCTGCATGGAAGCCACACACTGCACATCTTTCTGGTAGCATCACTTCCCAGCAGGCCATTTGTGAATTGGAGCAGGGAGGGAGCAGTTCCTAGAGAAGCAGTGCCCCATGGCTGTGGTTATCCCAAAACCACTTCTCCAGGAGAGGAGTAAGAGAGTGGTTGTAAGGCCAATTTGTTCTCGGCTTTCCGTCTGGAATACTCCATAGTTTTAAGAAGGTACAGGGCATTTCAAGAACAGGGAACAGCCTGCAGAAAGGTAAGGAAAGAAATGCTGGGCCGGGGATCTAGCTCAGTGGTTTTGCTGCCTGCCTTGCAAGCGGAAGGACCCGAGTTCGATCTCCGGTACCAAAAAAAAAAAAAAAAAAAAGAAAGAAAGAAAGGAAAGAAATGCTGACAACACCACATGCAAAGAATGATGTGGGGTCTCATGAGTTTGGGCTGATGGAGTCCAAACAGATCTTAACCTAAGAAGGGAGACAAGGCACCTCCATCTGTATGTGTGTGTGAGATGTACTGACTGATTTAAGGCCAGGAAGGGATTTTCTGAACTGTCTTGATTAAATTAATTGTGTTCGTGTAGAAGAATCTCTCCTATCCAATTTTACATAACAGTCAAAAGTGGCATCCCAAATCCTATTTTACACTTACTAAAACAGGAGCACATTAATGTCAACTAGAAGAAAGTCCTTTACAAAGTTGATGTCTCCTATCTTTTGTAAAGTTGATGTCTTCTCAAAGTGCTCAAATTCCTGAGGTAAAGTGATTAGATTGGCCAATCATGAGCCCATTTTTAGGTACGGTGTTATGAGTTGAATTTCGTGTTTCCAAAATTCACATGTTCAAGTCCTCACCTTCAGTAGCTCAGAATATAATAGGACTATTTGGAGATACAGTTTTTTAAAGAGAGATTAGTTAAAAATAAAGTCACAGGGGTGGCCCTAACCCAGTATGTCAGATGTCCGTATAAGAAAAGGAGAGTAAGATGCACACGCATACAAAGGAACCATGTGAGAATTCGGGGAAAAGACAGTCATCTGCAAGCCAAGGTGGGAGGTGTTGGAAGAAACTGACCTTGCTGACCCCTTGACCTCACTCAGTCTTTCCGTATCTGGAACTATGAGGAAATAAATGTCGGTAGTGGAAGCCCCCATTTTGTGGTTCTTCCTTGTGGCAGCCAAAGCAGTGGAATCCACACGTTACTCCCCAGCCATACTGTATTAGGACCCAAGTGCACAACCTCCTGGTGAGCCTACATTGCATCCCAAGAGGTTCTGCTCCTCTCACTTGAGATGACAGACAGGGCAATGAGCTATCCTCTTCCCTTTCTTCTCTAATTAAAAATAGCCCAAAGGGAGGAGAAGGAGGCCTGAGACATCCTCAGGGTAAACCAGGTGTCCTTTGAGGGAAGCCCAGACACTATGGAGTACAGGTGGAGGCCTGGTGGGGACAGGGCTTCAGTCTCACCCAGACACTGCCATGAGCTTTTGGTTATTTTGAAGAGAAGATGGGGAGAGGAAAGAGGCACTCAGTCCCCAGAAGCCCCATCCTTCACTTGTAAAATAGCCCAGCAACACTGGTGGGGAACATTTAGTTACAGGATGGCAGATTTCTTACAGGCCCCTTAGCTAGCGGGACCAAGCACCGTCATCCCCAGGGGATAGCAGAGAAAGAGGGAAATTGTCCCCTGCATGGTGGGCAAGGAGGGTGCAGGCCTGTTTTGAAGGTCACTGTGTTGAATCCTTCCCTTCTGCTTTCCTCTGCGCTCCTAACTCAAGCCCAGAAAGGTTGCCTGTTGGGGTTTTTAATCATCATTACTTTCTGTAGCACATCTTGCCTTTGGTTGGACAGCCTGCAGAACTCATGCAGCCACGCAAAGCCCCTAAAATCAACTGAAGCTTCCAGTCATTGGCCTCTACGGGCTGTTTTTGTGGGGTTCCTCTCTCTCCCCCAGCAAGTCCTGCACCTCTGAGATGTACTGAGTCCTTAATGTGCATGCATTTGAAAGGAGCAGATGAAAGCTGTGCCTCTGAGCTGGCCTAATTGGGAGAACTGCAGTGTAGGCGGAAGGGCTGGGTCTAATAAGTGAGGGGGAAGGGGTGGGTGTACAGGGAGGGGCGGACCGGGAGGAGAAGGGCTCTTTTTTATGAAAATGTGGGTCTCTCCACTGTCATTCCTCTTCAGCTGCTGCCTCGCAGATGGACCCTTTAATTGAATTTTCCTACAGGCCTGGGGGAGGGAGTCATTTCAGGTCCAAGAGCAATTGAAGTGAATCGATGGCTTTGGTTTCTTTTCATCAGGAGCTGAGGGCCAGGTGGGCAGCTGTCAGTCTTGATGTTTTTTGTCTTCTTCCTATTTCCCTCCTACCTTCCATTCACCTGAATCTTCTGTATTCTGGGTTATTGCGCTACATCTGTGCCTCTGATACAGGGTAAGCTAGGAGGAGGATGAATTAGAAAAACAACGGGGGTTTTTTATTCCACTGAATTAAGGGACCCTTTATTGAACAGCTATTATGTGGCTAGGTCTATGTTCAGCTCTTCAGAAGACAGTCAGAAGTTCAATTCATTCCTTTATGCCCAATCAGGAAGAATGCTCTTAAAAATAAGAGCAAAAATTATAAAGCAAAACAAAAGCAATACTCGATAAATAAAACCAATTGAAGGATAATAGAAGCCATCATCAAGTTCTAAACTGAATACAATGAAGTACTAAAATGTACAGGTGTGGCAAATATTAAGTGTCCTGGGGGTCTGAAAAGTTTTGGGACATTTAATTTGGGGAACTGCCTATAAATTGGCAAAAATAATACCCCTATATAATCCTGAGCACCTCTGTCTGCCCAGAAAAAGCAATAGAGTTGGGGATACTCAGAAGAGAAGAAAGATGAGGTCCAGTTCACAACTCTTCGTCAAGATAGCAAGGATGCTCTGTGTCCAGGTTTCTGCTGAGTGGACCCTAGGTGTCAGGGGTTCCTGTGTGATTCTCAGGAACATTGTGAAGAGCCCTCAATGTCTGCTTTTCCATATCTTCAACCATCTCGGTAAACCCTTATGAGATAGGGATTTGGTAGTGTAGAGGGAAAGCAAGTTTGTTACAAGGTAGGACTTCCGAATCCTACTTCAGTTACCTACCTCCAACTAGACCTTGTCACTTAACAGTACATTCAGCTATAAACTCATCAGTGGATGAATCCACTGATGAGTACAGCATCCACACGATCCAATCACCTTCCAAAAGCCCAACCTCTGAATACATGAGACTTTGGTGGGACATTTTAGATCTAACCATAACAACCCCAGAGTACTTAAAGGACATAGTAGGCAAGGGAAGAATTTGAACTCTCTGTTTAATAGATATTGCTAAATACCAAACATTTTGAACAAAGCAAAAAGCCTGTAAATTCTTCATTGTAGTGCACTGTGGGCCACATGCGGTTTGGAGGTTCCATTTGGCATAGCAGTTGTTTACTGCTGCCGAGAAAGTAGCAAGTAAAGCGATAGAAAGGTGGGATGGCCAGGAAAGATGAGACCAGAGGTCTGCTTTAAAAGAGAGGGAGGACTTACTTGCATGAAGAATTTGGCTCTTCCTTAAAAAAAATTAGCTTCTACCAAGTTCCCACCATAATCAGCTCCCTTCATATTGATTATTTATCAGCAGCAGCAGCATTGCCATACTCATCATCTAATCCTCACGTAACTGCCATGAAATAGACAATTTTGCCCATTTAGAGAGAAGGAAAATAAAGTTCAAACAGTGTAAGTGACTTACGCAGAGTAGGAGGGTAGAATGACAGTCACAGAGCGGCCCCTATACCACAACTAACAAGACACAGCCATGGCCAACATCTTCCATTTTGCATCCTCAGGTAACCCAGATATTTTTTTCCAATCCTCAAATATCTCAGCAGAGGCTGGCTCAACTCCTCTACTGAGAGCTCCCAGGGGTCCTGGAGAGGCTACCCTAACCTATCCAAGCTGTAGCAGGAAGTACCTGGGTATGTGGTGACCACTGGGAACATGAACAAAGCCCACCCCAAAGCATCTGGGTCTCTATTTTAACACACAGGCTGTCCTTCAGGTCATCCTCTAAGGCCAGTGTGTTAGTCTATTTTGTGTTACTATAACAAAACACTTGAGCCTGGGTATTTTATAAATAAAAGGTTTATCTGGCTCACAGTTCTAGAGGTCTAAGAGGACAGTGCCAGCGTCCTGGGGAAGAACCCCTGGCTGTGTTAGAGAAACAGAAAGGGAACTGGCTGCATACACAAGGGCCCAAATGGATGGAGTGACCTCACTTTATAATCACCTGCTCTCACAATAACTAACTCCCAGGGACAGTGCCCCACAGCCTAATTGCCTTCCATTAGTACTCATCTCAAAAATTGTCACTATCTCAACATTGTCACACTTGGGACTGAGCTTCCAGCATATGAACCTTAAAGGTGCACACTCAAGCCACAGAAGCCACCTGTCCTGATTTTTTCCTAATGATAGGCACCATTTAAATACTTATTATGGAGCCAGGGGTGGTAGCACACGCCTCCTAGCACCCTAGGAGACTGAGGCAAGATCAAGCCCATCCTGGGAATTTAATGACTTAGCAAATCCTTCTAAAATTAAAGAGTAACAAGGGCTAGGGATGTAGCTCAGGGCAAATGCCCTAGGTTCCATTCCTAGCACCAAAAAAACCCACAAAAAATCTATTATATCATCTACATGTTAGACACTTTACATTCATTAATTCAATTAATTCTCACACCAACCTTGACAGTAGGAATTGTTACTGCTATTTTACACATTAGAAGATGGCAGTTCTGGGGAGCTAAGCTTGGTTCAAAGGAGAACAACGATTGTGCTCCTTCCCCTTGGTGGTGCTGCCTTTGGGACCCTCCTCCTGCCAAAGCCTTAAGTGAGACTAGAGAAACATGTTTTCAGTGATCAGCACCACCCACTGCTAGCCACACATCTGCCTCCTCTATTTGAAAAACAAAAACAAAAACCCTTCAATGCAGGTATTGATTCCCAAGGAGTTAGGTGCAGTAATGAGAGAGCTGAGATTGTTGGTAGTCAGCTGGCCACATTCTGGTGTGTGCTGGGGCTCAGAGATATGAGCAGTCACCAAGAGGAGAAGGGCATCCAAGGTGCTCTCTGCTAGGAACCACTTAGCAAGAAGGCCAACGCAATTGACACATGGTAATGCTTGCAAACTGATGATTGGTAATAACTTAGCTGGTGTTGTTGTTGATCAATGGGCACTGTGCTCTGAGCTTCTCACATACTTGGAGAGATGATATTTCAAAACCAGGTCTCTCAAGCTTGGCACTATTGCATTTTGTGCCAGATAATTCTTTCTTGTAGGAGGTGCTTTCCTGTGTATTGGAAAATGCCTAGCATAGCCAGCCTCTGCCCTGTATGCTAGTAGCATCTCACCCGCTCCCAGTTATGACAACCAAAAATGTCCCCAGAAACTGCTAAATGTCTGCTGGGTGAAAAAGTGCCCCCAGTTGAGGACACTGTTTCAGAGTTTAAATGGATGGTCCTCCAAATGGATATTTTGGGACCAATTGCTTCTAGTTCAGGCTGGCAGAGCACTGAATGCAGTGCCTGTGAGCTTTGACTCGGGTCATTCCAGGCCATTCTGCACCATCTGCCCAGAGTTCTGGGGACCAGGGTCGCCCTTGAGGGTTCACCCTTCATACTGCCAATGCATAACAATAGAAGCCCCACTAATGAAGGACCCACAACAGAATTAATTGCCCCCAAACCCCTGGGCCTTGGGAATCCTGGGCTGATTTGCTTGGGAACAGCTGCTAGTGGACATAAAGTCATGGAAGAACCATTTCAAGTCCTGCCTAGCCACTAATTAGGTGTGCAATCTTGCAAAGTAACTTAAGCTCTCTCAGGCTGTTCTTATCTGTAAAATCAGGATAACAGCACTTCCATCACATGAATTCTTGGCAGGATTAAACAAGATGTTAAATATGAAGTTCCTGCCCATGTTCTAGGCACATAGTAGGCTTAAAAATCTGAACTGTCTTTGCCCTCTCTTTATATTACCAAGACAATAATAGGATTTTATCTGGAATAAGACCAATGAGGGCTGTGCAATGCATTCCATCAAACAGAGGCATGTTATGAATGGGTAGTTGTATTTCCTTCCAAGCATGACGTTTGGACTTGGCATAATCCAAGCTCTTTGTGAGTCTCCAAGTAATCTCTCTGTGACCATATACCAGACCTGTTGGATCAAGACTGCTGTCAGAGCACTTAATAAAAAGGTGTGGGCCCCTCTGCAGGTGTCTGTCCTTGATAAGCTTGTCAGCAGGGGCTTTTCAGAGCCCGGCTCATCTGTCAGATGTACAGGTGTGCCTGGGCTCAGTTTACACCCCTGAGTCAAGGTCATGGTTGCCAGGGTGGAGGAATTTTCCCTGGGGATGGAAGCTTTTATCAACCTGAATAGCAACCTGCTGCAACCTGGAGCCCACAGAAGGCAATGAATAGGTTTTTCTTTGCCCTGAACCTGAAAGCCAAGAGCCAGAGCTCCTACAAGAAGTATCTCATTGCTACATCCTCTGGGAAATCAGGCTGGGAAGCTCTCAATGATGCTGCAGACACAGAGAACTAGATGTAGCTGCCCTGTAAGCTTTCATGTCTTAAAAAGTACTACCAATTACGCAAAGCCTAGGTGATTCCAGCACCAAAGATCAGTATTCAATTGCCTCTGCTTTCAATTCTTCTTTTTTCAGGCATGCATTTTCCTACATATCTCCAGTGACAGACAGACAGACAGACAGAGACAGAGAGAGAGACAAAGAGAGAATGAAAATGGAATAAATGAAGACAATGCCTGAATCTGGAAAGTCTTCTAATGGTTGCAAGTGGAAAAATCATTTTGATCCAAGAAGAAGCTTTTGATTGAAATGGAATTTGAGGGTAATTCCAACTTCATTTACTCACTTCCCCGTTCTCTCATCGAATCAGCAGGGCCCTAGAATAGTAACTATAGAATGCTCTGCACGTTGCAGCTTACACTTGCTGTGGTTGGGGAGGCAAAATTATCAGAGGAAGTACAGAAAACTCAGGAGTTATGCCTTCTTGATGTCACCAGAGTAACCCATTCGAGCATTCCCCCCCAAGAGCCACAGAGGAGGAGCCTGTATCACCTGCTAGCTGTGACCCAGCTGGGCTGGGGGCCTTGCAGTATGAAATTTGTAAAAATTGCCTGATTTGGGGATAGACTCAGCTGAGTTAATGAGGACAGGACTTGAGGTGACGATGTGACAACATCACCATTATGCCACAGAACTGTGCCTCTTGGGAATGGTGCATGGTAGAAATACATCAACATTTAAAATTTGAAAATAAAACCTTTTTCACTCGCTCAGGAAAACAGTATAATTGTCAAGATCCCAGTTGAACATCATCTAATAATTAAGAGCACAAACTCTGGAGTTGGCCCTGCTTCCCATCTTAGCTTAGCAGCTAAGTGATAACAGGTTATTTACTTTATATGTGCCTCAGTTTCCATATCTATAAAACAGAGGAAATAGTATTAGTGTCTTGGGCCACTCTAAAAGACAGTTTAGTGAGTTAGCTTATGAACAGGCAGCTAGCTACAGAAAGGGCCTGAAGTAGAGTTGGATGATCAGCCACAATGATAAGAACTAATATGAAAATAGGCAGTAAAATTAGGACTTTGACCAAAGAGACCTTCAGGCAACATGGAATATAATAACCTCTCCCTACTAAGGAAGTTACAGCCCTTCCCTACTAAATTCCTGAGTTTCAAGGAACTTAAAAATGTAGAATAATTGGTTTTTAAAAAAATCTTGGCTTCCTTTAAACTCTACAAACTGAGTAACTTGTTTAGAGAGCCTGAGTTCCAATTGGTCATTTTAAACCCACAGAGCCACCTGTGATAGGTGGCCACTAAACAACCAAGCATTTCCCATGCTTTGCTTGTCCATATATAGTTCTGGACTGAGGGGCCATGTGGTGACCCACTTGGGACCCTTCCCAACTGGGAGCTATTTTTCTTCTTATATCTCCAACAAATGCTTCCCTATTAACCTCCTTCCTGTCTGTGATTTCATTCTTTGACTTTGCAAGGCAAAAAACTCAGTTTATACAATGATAGCTGTTTCACTACCATTATAAATTAATCACAATCTAAGTTCTGAAGTTAGAAGTCTGATAGTCCTTAGAGCCATACTCTCTCTAGAGGCTCTAAGGAAGAAGTTTTCCTTGTCTCTTCCTCACTTATAGTGATGGCCACCAATCCTTGGTATTCTTTGGCTTGTAGCTGAATCATCCATCATCCAATCTGTGCCTCCTTTATCACCTGGTGACCTCTCTGCATCTGCATCTTCTCTTCTTATAAGGACACCAACCATATTGGATTTAGGATCCACCCTAATCCAGTAAGACCTCATCATCATTTTATATCTGCAAAGATCTTATTTCCCAATGAGATCACCTGGGATTAGGATTTCACTCTATCTTTTGGAGAAATACAATATAACTACAACAGTACCTCAGGGGTTGTAGTGAGAATTAAATGGGATAATGCAAAAAGAGTTTAGACCAGTGCCTGGCACATAATATCACACACCATTAATCATTAACGTTGATATTATTATTTCCAAAATTTGCAACAAGCTTATAAAGATGGATATTGTTCTTTTTCAATAGAAGAGGAAACCTATGTTAGAAATTATGCCAGCTAGTTAGTGCAGAAGGAGAGTTTATTCCAGGTCACTCTGACTCCCGAACTAATATACTTCCTCTTCAGTCTACTACTGCAGATTGTTCAAGAGTGATCTGTTTTTGTTTTTTAATCATAATCTGGTTCTTTTATATTTGCTTTGTAAGGCTTAATTTCCTAACCTTGGCTTCTTCTACCTTACCCTTGACAAATTTTTCATGTTCTAGTTCATTACTTTAGAACCCACAATTAAAAGACACTTAGCTAGAATAGTGCTGATTCTTGCATTCAACACATGTCTTCAATGCTTGCTTGTGCCAAGTTTAATCAGGACACCAAAGTAACTGTGGCTTTTCCTCACTTCAAAAGTTTCCAGATATGTCCAGAACTAGTGATTTATAAACAAAGCTATGATGTGCCAGCTACTGCTCCAAGTGCTTCAACAAATAGTAACACATTTATTCCCCCTAACAATTCTATGCAGGAGGAACTAGTTTATTTCTGTTTTACTGATTAGAACATGCAGGCACAGGAAAGCTAGGATCATAGAGCTGGGAGGTGCCAGAATGTGCATGTACAGGGATTGGACCTGGCTACTCCATCTTTTGGAACCAGAGTCCATGTATTCATGTGCTGAGTTTCCTGTGGGAAGGATTTATTTATTTATTTATTTATTTATTATTATTATTTTTAAAATTTTTTTATTGTACCTTTACATGATGCATCTTGGTTCTTATTTTTTCCCCATTCCTAGCCCTCCCTTCACCCCCTCCATCAGGAAGGATTTATTTAAATCTTTCTTGGACATTAAGGTTATGTTTAATATTTTGACATTAGAGACAATACTACAGTAAACATCCTTAAGGTAAATGCATACATCCTGAATTGTCTTATAGGAGAACTGCTGCTTTGAAGATTGGCCTGTTATTAAAGCTTTGGTACCTAAAGTCAAATTGCAAGAATGAGGGAAGCGTTCTCAGGAAGTAAACACCTGATTGGCAACAGCCTGTAGTGGAAAAGTGGGCTGGGAAGGGTAATCTGGAAAATGGCAAACACTCCAATGTGAATGGAACGGAAAGTGCTTGAGGATGAGAGCCTGAAGAGCTGCCTCTAGAGTAGTCTGCACCCTGCCTCTGAGCACTTGCAACAGCAGCCTGCGGGACTCAGATTCTGTTAAGCAGCACTCCAAAAGCAGCAGCGTACGGTGTTCAACTGGGGAGTGAAATGATCAGATTCTGTCTAAAATAATTTCCTCAAGAAAAACTTCCTCTCTCTCCTGTAAGATGACGAGTCATTAATCACAACTGCTTTAGTACAAATGGACTGGGAAGGGGATATATTTCACTTATTTTTTTTAATATGGTACATCCTTGAAATTATCTACTTTAACATAGAAGAAGATATAGGAAAAATATAAAGAATATAATATCTTAATAAATGTAATAATTATAAGTCTAATATATTTAACATATTCTTTGCATGTACAATGTAGTTAATATAATTAGATATAAAATATGAGGTATGATTGAATAAAATTATAGTAAAAGACACATTGCCATTAATGCCTCTTCCAAGTACTCTCCTCGCTTCAAACATCGTGTCATCTTTGCCCCTTTCTGAAGCAGTTCTGGAAGTCCTCTTTTGTGTCTTTAGTTGCACTCTGATGGCTGCTAGATGTCCTTGATGAATTCAAATATATAATTTTAATGGTTCTTTTGACTTTGGGAAAGAGCTAGAAGTTGCATGATGCCAGATCCAGAGAATGACATGGCTGAGGACACACCTTAATGATTTTATTTTACAGAAATTGCCATAAATGTTTTGAATCAATTCAGGACACTGAAGTAGCTAGGAAAAGACACAAAAGAAGACTTCCAGAACTGCTTCAGAAAGGGGCAAGAATGATGGGATCAGTGTGTTCAAAGCAGGGGCAGGGTATTTTGAAGGTGGTTAATGGCAATGTGTTTTTTTAATATAATTTTTAAAATTTTTATTTAAACATTCACCATATTTTTATTACATCTCATATAATACACAATAGTATAAAATATAAAGGGTGTCCACTTTTCTGACTGTGGAGATTTTTATTTTATATTTCTATTATGTATGTATGCATGCTTGAGCAATACATCATGGTATGTTGCTATTTTAAATCTTTATATATAAATAAAACCATACCTTGTACATTTTATTTCAATTTAGTTCTACATTCACTCACTCGGTCTCCTTCCTCCCCCCCCCCCCCCCCCCCCGGACCAGGGATGGAAGTGAGGACCTTGCACTTGCAATTGGGCATGGCGCCATTGAGCTAAATCCCCGGCCCCTCTTTTTTTTTTTTTTTTTCATTTAGTCTAATTGATACATTTGATACATGCAATGTGTCTTCTTTCTTTTCCTTCTTTTCTTTCTTTCTTTCTTTCTTTCTTTCTTTCTTTCTTTCTTTCTTTCTGTATTTCTCTTTCTTTCTCTCTCTACTAGTGTTTAGCATTCAATTGCACAAATATACCCCAGTTCATGTTTTCCTCTTTCTAACACATATTTAAATTGTCTTGAAATATTTGCTATTCTAGACAAGGCTATCATGATGTTGCTCATCTGAACCACAGACCATGCGAAATGGCTGGAATGATATTCTGAAGTTATCTATGGATGCTTCATAACCAGCATCATTTTAGATGCATGAATCAGAAGTTGATTCACCTCACACAGTAGGTGTTTGAGGACAAGCAGGTTTATCTCTGCAAAAACGGCTGAGAAAGACACCAGGATACACCCTAGGAGCAGCAGCGCTTCTGTGTGTATACAATTTCAGTTTATCTGACAGTGTCCAAGGGTTGTATCAATGTACACTCACTGTGAGAGACTTCACTATCCTCCAGCAATGCCAGCAAATGTTACAGTTAGATTGTTAAAATGCTTGCTATGTGGAAGGAAATAAAACAGTATCTCAATATTTTGAACTTGTGGGCCGGGCATTTAGCTCAGTGGTGCCACCACCTGCCTCACAAGCACAAGGTCTCGAGTTTGATCTCCGGTACCAAAAAAAAGAAAATATTTTAAACTTACATTTCTACTATTACTAGTATTAACATCTGTCTTATTTTCTTTTTCTTTCTTTTCAATAAAATATTTCAATACAATATTTGGGTTTCCCCCTTTCTGAATTCCCTGTTCAATTCTTGGTCCATCCATTTCTCAATCGGTTTATTTTTCTTTATCAATTTGTGGGCATTCTTTACACATACTAATAGTTGCATCTATTAGTAATAGGTGCCAGATCCAGAGAATAAGATGGGTGAGGATCCACCTTAATGTTTTTATTTGATAGAAATTGTTATAAACGTTTTGGATCAGTTCAGGACATTGGGGTAGCCAGCATGTCCTCTGTTGCTGACATGTATTGTGGCAAGTATTAATTAAAATAATCCTTAATTGTGAATTTTAAGAAGCACTGAACCCTACTTTAAGGCTAACACTGGACAAAAAAAAGAGCTGCTTTGTTGGTTAAATCCATTTATCCAGTAGACAAACATTATGTATCTTCTATGAATGAAATTCTTGAAGTTATGAGGATACAAGCATGGAACAAACTATCTGGCTTACTTATGAGCTGAAAACAGAAAAACATTTGAATTCTATAACAGTCCTATAGGCACCATCATGGTTGGCAGTGTAATATCACATGTCTTCATAGTGAATGCCACACTGATGCCAGGGTCAATAGATAAAATATTTCTATGGGCCATTATCACAGGATTGAAGGAAGAAGAGCAATGCGGAAGTCTCTCTCCCGAGTCTGGGGTCTCATTTACTGGCGGGGGACAATGTGTGCAGTTTTGGAGGTGTAGTCTTATTTGCAGCCCTTCAGGGCTAACTCGCCTGGCAGGATGAAAGGCCTTCTTAAAATTACATTCTCATAAGTCTCCATGTGTTCTTTGTTCTCTCACACTGTAAACAAGGCTTTTCGCTCCTGTTCTCATCAAGCCGCTCCTTGCAACTGTGTGGAAAGACTGTCACACAGCACTTGTCAGGAGCTGCAGCATAGCCAGCCATGACAGCTGGTGGCATGAGGAGTCCATGCATCTGCTTTTTTCTCTCTACCAGGCCTCCCTGAATAATGTGAGGTCTTGTGTACACAAGAATGATGCTATTGATCCTCCAGCAGCGGGCCCCAAGCACTGCGCCACTTTTTAAGTAGCTGGGGTTGCATTTACAGTGCTCTACTCACACACTGTCACCTAATTCTCCCTAGGCTCCAGGATGTGCACTTGCACTTGGTTAGAAGTATAAAGAGCCCTGGAGTCCTTATCAGGAGAACAGGGTTTTGTGGCATCCCTATTATATACTACTAACTGCGTGACCATGGGGAAGTCATTAGGCCTTTTGGAATCTCTCCTCATATGTAAAGAGGAAAATACTATCTGTCCTGACTCTCTCAATGGCAGATAAAAAATTTACTTTTGAATTTTATTTGAGAAGTCTCCAGTGTGAAGGAAATAAAAGGGATTATAATTATTTGCAAAGACAGAGCAGCACCACATTTGATAATGGCAGGCGCAACACTAAGGGGTCCATTAATAGCATCTGGTGGTTTCTGAGCCCACGTAGCTGTGGCCTGACACAAATGGGAACCAAACATTTTCCCTTGGACAGCCAAGGCACTCAGCCCTAAGGGGGGATCTAAGGAAAACAAGAATTCCCCTCACACTCATAGAACTGTAAACTACTGGACCCAAAGGGGCCTTCCTACCTGGTAGAAGATGACAAGGATGGATTAAATCAGCGGCCTTCAAACTTTTTGTTGCACGCTCCTAGCCAAAATGCACTTTCAAGTTCACCTTCCTGGTGTATGCATTCCATTCATTTAGAAACAACAGTTGAATACTAACATATAATAGGCCTTGTCAAAATCTATATGACATTAGACATTTAAAAAGCACTGAGAAAGTTCTAGTAGTGTCTTCTAGAACCATACAGTGCATTGCCTTGCCTACTCCAGGGAATGAATGCCCATACTTTGAAGTTCCTTGGACAAATGAGGAAACTGAGGCCCAGAAAGATGAAATTTGCTCATTTGATGACTGTGATGACTCACCGGTCTGAGACCACTGCTTCCTTCCTGACAATGCTGTGATTCTGGACCTGTGCTGCAGATCACCTCAATGGAATTATCACACTCTGTTCTTAGTTTATTCATGATGCATTGAGAGCCTTGTTTTAAATTTTTTTCCTTAAGCATCTTTTTGTTTCCTTTTAATTTCTGAGAGCAGACCTGAGAGAGTGGATATAGATTTCCTTCACATAACAATGGGAGAAATAATAGAGCAAGATTGTATGTCACAGATGAAAATGCTGTATTTATGCCTCATTGTAATCCATTCATTGCTTTATGGATCCAAAGTCCCCCTGGGAGTGTCACAAATCCACATAATGTTTCTGAGTGCAGGATTTGGCATTTGGATCTCTGATTTAGCTGTCAGATATGTAAAATCACATGTCGTCAGACAACTCCCTGGGGACTCCACAGCTGCGGATGCTGAAGAGGACAAGTTATTCCAACAAGGGCGGCATTAATTTACGCCCAGCTACCGTTCCCCTTGAGCTGCCCCTTTACTGCCCCATCTAATTTTATGTGTGACTCAGAGGGCTCTGCTAGAGCATTCCTAGTAGCATTTTCTTCTCATGGACTTTCTAAGCCTGATGGGGGTGACTTTCAAAGGGGTCACCTGTCCTTAAGGGAAGCAAAACAGTCACCCCGGGACATACGATCTCCTGAGGTCATTGCACAGCACACTAGCTTTGCTTCCCTTTTCCTTCTTCCCAGCTGTGTTAGGTACTTTTCTCTCATTGCTGTGACAAAATACCTGACACCCAAAGTTAAAGGGAAAAGCTTTGTTTGGCTTACAGGTCTTAGTGATTTCAGTCCATAATCGGCTGACTCCAAGGCAGGGATGGCAGACAGGTATCTCAGAGGAGAAACAACACAGTGTGCACAAAGTAGCAAAAGCAACTAGAGACCTTAACAGTGTCTTTCTGCTCCTTTTATCTTATTCAGACTACCTGGATTTGGGGGGTGCCAAACCAATCACTCATGCGTAGTAGTTTAGTAATCACACACCCTTAATCCTAGCATCACACACTCTAGATTCACCTACCTCCAAAAAAGCATGAGGCTTTGGGGGAACACCTAAACACAAGCCACAACACCGGCAGGCTCCTCCCCTACGCCACAGCCTTGCTCTAAAGAGCCCACTCAGGTTTTGCAAAGGCTGGGTGGATGGTTCTCCTGCTGGTCCAAGCAGCAGCGTCAACATTCTCTCCTATATCCAAAATGGTTCTAATCAGTGGGTGATGAAAGATGTAAATAAACACTGAATTGCTTTTAATAGAAAAATGATTCTGCAAGTAAGTTATCATTCCCCTCAATGCCAGAGGTACACCAAGAGAAATTATTTCACTGAGTGAAGGGTAGAAGTAAATGGTCTTTCCATTTCTTTCCAAATCAATGGTAGGGAAAAATAAGGAAGGCAGACTCAGAAGACCCAGATTTAAAAGTTCCCCTTGCCATTAGTAACTGAAATACTTAGCATATAGAGTCAAGAAATGTTTATTCAGTTATGCAAATTATTTTACTTTTCTGTGTTCATACTTTTTCCATAAAATGGGAATGACATTAATTTTTACAGGGTTGTTGGAATGTTTAATGATTAGTAAATATTTTCTAAATGAATTATGCAACAGAAATAAGCAAGATACAAGAAATTTCTATGTGTCTTAATCAAATAATGCTCTCAACTCTGTGACATGGACAAATTTAAGCTGTGATTTCCAGGAGGCTTCATAACATGGCAGCATTTTCAGAGATGACAAGCTTGAAAGCTACTGCTTTCCTCACAGATCCTCTTCTGAAACCAATGAACTACAGCGCTGACTGATCTCAGGATAAATGAATGATGGAGAATCAGACTCCTCATTTTTCAATGCTTCATATCCTTTTGGCCTTATTTCTTGTCTTAGTTGCTTTCTTGTCACTTGGACACAATACCCAATACCCACAACTTAAAGGAGGAGAAGTTTATTTTGGCTCACAATTTGTAGAGATTTCGGTCCATAGTCAACTGGTTACAAGGCACAGAGAGTGGTCAAAGGAGGAGGGAGAGAGAAAGACCCTTCCAGGTCATGCCCCCAGTGACCCACCTTCTCCACCAGGATTCACCTCTCAATATCACATTCAGCTACAAACTAATCAGTGGACTAATCCAATAACCTTACTAATTCTCTTCTGCCACCCTCGGCCTTCTCGTTCTCCTTCCTTCTCCAAAAGAAAGATACCTCTCGGATGCCTCCTTATACTAAGGGGTAAACCAATCACCATTTGCCACCACATGACTGGGCTTACACCTTTGCTCTGTTACTCACAAAGCACAAGTCACTTCTCTTTTTTCAAATCAGGTTTTCAAGAGGAAGGGGAGGGTGGGAGTGTGGGTAATAGGGAGCATGCATACGAGCACAATTCATTATACACATTGAACTCCCCAAAATTGTGAAACTAGGAGAGAGAATGATAAAAGGGAGGGAATGGGCAGGGATGACTAGAGTGTGTTATGTGAATATAAAACCTGCCAAAAGGAAATGCATTAATCTGTATAACCAATATATACTAATTAAAAATTGTGGGGAAAAAAGAAAACAGAGTTTCATTTGTCATTCAGGAACTCTGGGCCCAACCTCAGAGAATCTGTTACGAATCCAGTGGATGAGGTGTGGAAGCATCTGGTACACAGGGGCATCCAACAAGTCACAGATCTGTCCCTGGGTTTCCTAGTGTCACCACAGCTGGGTCTTTCGGACTTTAACTAGAATTAGTTCCTTGAACTAAAGAGACCAAGCATGAAAGATAAGTCCTTCTCTGAATCTCCATTAGAAGGCCAACATCCTTACTTTGTAATCCATGGCACTGTGTACCTTTCCATTGTGCCCTTATTGCTTTTTTAAACTATGAATCTGTTGCTGCAATCCTTTGATTGACATCAGCTTCCTCACTGATGTGGGTATGTTCCATGAGGGTTGGAATCAGGTCTGTTTTCTATCAAGCCCAGCATGTAATGCCTCAAATGATGAGTAAATGAATGAATGGATACAGAAGGAAATGGTAGGTGTTGGTTCCCATGTGTTGATGGGAAGTGTCTGGATATACTCTGTCTCAAGACCCTAGTATTTATATTGTGAGACTTAGAGAGGGAAAATTATCTTCACTTCCCTTCTTCAGCCTCTTCCATCCCATTTAGCTCCTAGCTTCATTGCATTTCTACTAATGAAAGATGATTTATGGGGACATTTATGAAAGCAATGGAAGGCTTTTCCCAAGCTCAAGTATGGGAGAGTTGGGACAGAGAAGGATTAAAACTGGCCACATCCCTGTCCTATCCATGCTTAATCCATTCTTGGGTGTGGGAGGAGAAGAAATGAACTTGATCTATCAGGGTCTGGACTTTTCAAAGCCTTTTCAAAAAGCCTTTTCAGAAAATTTCCCAAAAATCTGAATATTGCACATAGATAGGCCCAGCAACAGCTACCATCAAGAACAAGGCACATCCCATCTCGGTCTTTCTCATTCCCCCAGGACGTGGACCTGATGTTCCAGCTCTAACCAGTCCCAGCTTGTCAAGCCTCTACCTACCCCCAAGCTCAGAGAGGCATTCAGTCAGATTCTCAGGACACTTTCATGATCAGAGGGCTTTGCCAACTACTACCCCCGATTCTCATTAGCCTTAAGCTTCCCAAAGCAAGTGCAGCCCAGTGTACCATCTGGCTACACTAGACTATCTAGAATAGCCTATTTAGTCATAAATGCTTTATGGAAGTATTTTAAGGGCATAAGAATGAAAAAGTTGCCCCAATAAATGATTCATCAGTGTTATAAAAGTAAAAAGGAATTGCTTGTATCTCCTAGTTTATGTTTATGGAGAACAAAGACCACTCCCAGCATCCCTCCTCTCACACCCTAACATATCTATAGGATCAGAATCCCACCACATTCCTGAGTCTGAGAACAGTGAAGCCCCCTTCCCAGTGGCCCACATTACACAGGGACACCATGCCAACTTCCATTTCAGGTCCACCTTTTTGCACAGGAGTCTTCTGTCTGCTCTTATTGTCCTGCACCACCATTAATATGTTATAGGAGCTGAGGACACAGAGGCACAACAGCAGGGCCTGGTCACAATCCTGGGGTCAGAGACCCAATTCCAAATGGATATGAGACAGTGGAGAGGTCAGAGATGGCTGCTGGAGAAGATGTCACTGTTGTGGTTGTTGGTTACTGGGTTGAGATCGAGCTGCAAAATACAAGTTGTGCTCCATCTCATCTCAGAGTTCCTTCCACATCAGTCACAAGAGCCAAGGTTGAATGTAAGCTGTGGTTATGTGCATGCTGATGAGCATAACTCGGCATTCCTCCTAACATCGTTTTTATTGTATCATACAGATATTAAAATAGTATTTATCATAACACAAAAATTTTGTAAGCATCTTATCATCTCCTCTCTGGACCACAATTTTCCCATCTGTTAAATAAGAAAGTTGGGTTGGATAAATTCTAGCATCTTCTGAAGGCATGAATAAGGTTTTCTTCTTGTTTTTACTAATAAAAATAAAGTAGGTTCTCATTGTAAAATAATCAAAAGACGGAAAAAATTAAAGAAAAGTATACCAAAATTCTTCTATATTCCCACTATCTGGGAATAATCATGATTAGCCATTAAGTTTATATCTTTAAAAATTTTCAATATCAAACATTTATTGGTACATTTTAGGCATACATAATGATAACATTCATCATAGGGAATTTGCACCTGTGGTATTTCTTGTTTTTATAAAATGCATAAGTGTACTATCTATTAAGCTTTTTAAAATTATATACATCATACATGTTTGTTCAGGTCGGTGCAGTTGTAGCTATATTTCATTTTTGGTGATTGTGTATCTTTCTATGCAGCATACCTCCAGTTGATCAGACATCTACATTTTCACTATTAAAAACAAAACATCAGTGAATGTTATTTAACACACACTTCAGTACCCTCAACCACTTACTTCTTTGGGATCCATTTTCAGAAATAAAATTGTGAGGCCGAAGTGTGTGCAAGTCTGCAGCCCTTTTCAGTCTCACCAGATGATTCCTAGGTTGCCCACCTCCCCACCCCTCACTCCATCTGCTGTGCTGTGAATGTGTCCCCTGAAAATCCATTTGGTGAAAACTTAATTCCCATGCAAAAGTGTTGGGAGGTGGGGCCTAATGAGAGGTGTTTGGGTCATGGGGAAACCACTCTTCGGAGTGGATAGTGCCTCTATAAAGGGCCTTGAGTCTGCTCAAGTTTGATCTCTTGGTCACTCTCTCCTCCTCTGGCCCTCCACTTTCTGCCATGGGATGATGCAGCTCAGAGACCTTGTCACATGCTAGTATCATGCTCTTGGGTTCCCCATCATCTAGAAGCATGAGCTGAATAAATTTCTGTTCATTATAAATTACCCAGGCAGTAGTATTCTGTGACAGCAGCATAAAATGGATCAAGACATTGTTCTTTTTTATTTTTGCCAAACAGTTGAAAAATAGAAACTTGTTTCTGTAACTGAATTTTTTTAAATTGTATTTTTATAATTATTTTATAATTGAATCTTATCATTCAAATGTTACTTATTATCCAACATGATGCCTAGCAAATACCTGAAGTGTCCCAGATGGATATGAAATTATCCTTCCCGAGTTCTGGAACACTAATTTGATGGCACACTTCGTTGGTGAAACTAAGGTATGTATCCATTAAATGTTTCCATGTCCAACTCCAGGGTAATGTGACCCAGATTAATTATTAATAAATGGGCTCAGCAGATTGCTGAGTGAAGTAGAGGTCTTCCCTCCACCGGAAGTGTTCACATACCCTGGCTCAGCAGGACAACAAAGAATCTGTCAGGATTCTTGCAGAAGAGCTGCCTGCATTCTGTGACTAGGTACCCGCATTATTTTTCATTACTTCACAATCTGTTACTATTTGATCAGTCAATCCAGTTCAACAATTAGGTGGGAAGAAAAAGAATCAGACTGATTGTTTTACTTTTCTGTAAGAATTGATTGTTCAACTCGGACAAAAATGTTGATCCCATTTTGCATGTGGAGATAGTCAATTTAGAAGAATTGTTCTTGTTGGCCTGAACCCAGGGAGACAGAAATTAAATCTGACACTGCAGCAGAGGCTGGCATGTGGGAGAAGGTGAATGAATCACTCAAATCCTTAGAGTTTTTCCCTCTGGTTCCTCAGCATCTTGCAATCTGGTTGCTACAGCAGAGTGATATTAATTATTGACAATTTAATAAACATTAAGCAAACATTTATAATTGGTGGTAATTCGATGGTGCAGAATCATTGACTCTGTCCAAGGGAATCATGAAAGTTATTGAATAATAGGTGTAGCTATAAAAACAACAACAACAACAACAACAAAGGCCCTGAGAACAAGGTCTATCCAAGTTGGGCCTCATTATCTGGGCAAGGAAGTTAAAAAGAGGAATCCTAGGGACCAACTTTCTTCCCTTGAGACTCTCAGCTCTAGCCAGCAGGGACAGAAGCCAGCTGGAGCTGCCCTTTGGCCTACATTGGGTGGGGAATGTTTCCAATGAAAGCATTCACTGTACTTGCAAACCGCTGTTTAAAACTGAGAGCCAGGTGAAAGACACAAGCACTGTCTCTTTGCGTGCCTTACATTGGAAGTAATCTTGGGAAAATGCAAAGGATAACACAAAAAGAAAACAAGGAAGTTCATATTGCAGGAATTAAAACTTGAGTCAACAGAAAGAGACCAGAGAAATGGAGAAATTCTTCATCCTTAGAGCTTTGTAAGTAGTATGAGACTCATTCAGTGAATCTGAAACTCACACTTCCAGAGAAAAGGTAGGATGATGAGGGTTCCGGCCGGTCCTTGGTGAATGCAAAGGAATCCTCTATGCACTTCAGTAGAAAGGTGTGAGCTTTATGGCTGAGAGGTGGAGGGGAGTCCTTGTCAAGCAGACATGATAGAAATCCTTGGATTAAGCACATGGGAAGTGACAGAAAGCGACCCCCCCCAGTTTATTAAACTCACCAACCACATGTATCTCTACTGTTCTTAGTGGTACAAATAAAAGCATCAGAAATGACCAGGAATATATATTTTATGAGTTAGGAAATCTGAAGCAAGAAACCAAAGGATTTGGAAGCACAGTTGGTATTTTCATTGCTTCTTCATATCAATAGATAGGATTTAGGAGGGGGTGCGAAAGCCAAAGAGATGAAGAGGGGGCTCTGCAGATGGCATTGTGGGCAGGAGCTGAGTTGTTAGATCATGACTTAAGATCCCAAAATCGTGGAATAGTGGCCAAGGATAGAGTGCATTTCATAAGGACAGGAAACAACTCACCCAGCAGCTCACTGATGACATCAAGAATGCTTTAATAACTCAAGTCTGGTGAAATGTTGATAACCTTCTTAGGACAGATACAGAGATAGGCTGATCTGCCCTAGCTGCTACCCCCCAGATATTAACTCTTTCACACCCATCTCATTTTAAACCAAGGCCATGCTCCTCTCACCATGCCCCAGCCAGTGGACTCCTGTAACGAGCACTCTTTGCTCCAGACCTCTCTTTTAGCTGCCAGACACCCAAAGAAGTGCAGTTACTCTGCCCAATCCTGCTCCTTTTTTTCTTTTCTCAGGGGTTTTGCTTCTCTATCTCCACCTGAGCATCTGGCTGCCAGGTCAGTAACTGGGGTTCAGTCTGAGCATAATGTAGCTGAGGTCATATTAAATTTGATAAAGTAAAGAGACTATACCCCCAAAGAATCTGCCAGAATTGGTTAACATGTACCAAGAAGAGTTAGAGATTACCTGTGGGACTGATTCCTTGGGTTTTCCATCATGGGAGCACGCCGACTTGGGGCATTCTCTAGCACACTGGATTTAATACCCAGCAAGGGCCCCAGGTAGTGGTACAAATCGGCTGGCAGGATAGCTTCTAGGGGGCTAGAGAGAGCTAGGGCCCATGCTGAGCAAGGTTGACATGCCTAAATTGTCATGGCAAATGGCAGAGGAAAGGATCAACGGGGTTAGAGAAATGGGATGCTGGAATGGATATATCATATGCAATCAGAAGGCCCACTAAACTCTATGGTCACCAAGAAGGACCAAAGGACACACAATTCAGGAAGGCTGTCAGGAATGTGGTGGTGAGAGGCATCAGCAACACTAAGAATCTCAGCAGTGGCCACTCTTTGCAGGCCAGGGCTGATGGTAAGGAGAAACTGTTACAGAGCTGGGCTCACAGACAGTAACTGGGATGACAGAACTTTGAAAAAGTAGAAGCAGTCTTTAATGACTAAAGCCAGTGGGTGTAATTATTGAAATAAATAGCAATACAGGAGAAGCAGCTAGGGACTCAGATTGCTGTGATGATGGTTAATAGGATATGGCATTTGTAGAGGCCAAGTAGATAGACAGCCAATAAAGACACTGGTTAATATATATAATCAAATAAAGGAGAAATGATGAAAATGAGGCTGGGGGAGGTCACTCCAATTAAAAAGTCACAATACATTGTCCAGACCAAGAATTTGTTGATTACAGAGGCAGCCAGTCCCCAGGAGGAGGGACTCTGCAACACCATGCAAATATGTACTGCAATGGATCCCCTGGTCCTTCCCCTCGGGGATGTGTGATTTTACTTGGGTGACTGTACATTAGGGAAAGAATAATACCTAAACTTGTTTTAAATTGACAGAGAATAATTGTATATGTTTATGGAGTATAGGATATCTGCACTTTTGGAGGATAATTGGGCACAGGACCTGAGTTGACATTTCTATCCAGGGACCTGAGCCCTCATTAGAGCAAAGGCAAGTAGAGTCAGGTAAGAAACAGAGTCCTGGCCAAAATCCAACTTAAAATGAGTCCTCAGGGTCCAAGGACAAACCCAGTAGCTATTTCCCCAGTTCCCAAATGTATATTGGGATTGGAATGTTCTCCAATTGGGATAATCCTCACTTTAGATCTGTTGTCAAGGCTAAGATCTAGCATACTGAAGAAAATGTGGAAGCCTCTGTAATTGCCCTCCCTATACACTCAATCAAGACAATGAAACCAAAAATAATGACCACCATCACATTTGGGGAGCAAGGGTGACAGATTAGTGCCCCTGTTAAAGATCTAAACACGCAGGGATGGTGACCCTTAATATAGCTATTTAATTCATCCATCTGACTCTGGAAGAACTATTTGGAATGGCCAGCTGAAGCACCATTTTCAAAGACAGAACAGTGTCCTCCAGGATGCAACATATGTCGTGAATCAGATAACTCCATGCGATGCTAAATGAAACTGTGTACCCAACAGCATAAACACATAGATCTGCGAACTGAGGGATGTAACCAGGAGTGGGTAATTTACCATCATTCCCAATGACCCACTGGGAATATTTCTTCTTCCCATCCATGGAATTCTGGGCTTTGCAGGATTAATAGGCCTTATCCTTAAAGGATTTCTTAGACCACAGTTAGGGCTGCTGCCTAGGTATTTTGAACTCCTGTGTCCAGTGACCAGCAGGCAAGGAAAGGAGTCACCATGTTGGCACTGGTGACTGAACCTGTTCAGCAGGAGGACATGGAGCAGCCATTACATAACGGTGGCAGGGAGGAACCAGTCTTAGTGTAGATCTAGGCAGTCACTTGGATGCATCTGTCCTTCTTTGCTGTACTGCTTAATAACAATCTTGAATGGAACAGTGCGGCAGCTCTGGCTTGAGATGGTTGTGTTTACCAGGGGACACTTGGCCTAACCTTGAGAAGTATGGTTAACTGACATCCTCTAGCTTTTCAACTCCATCAGTTATGTCAGCTTTGAGCTGAGGTCAGTCTTCTCTAGGTAGCATCAGCCAATGATTAAGTAAAACTACCCAGCCACCTCTGACAACACAGGACTATTCTAAAGACTAGCTTGATCCTGGACCTCCTTGAGCTAGCAGAAACTTTGTCAGCTCTGTTTCACATCCCCTTCCCCTGCCCAATCCTGCTCTCATCCATGGGTATCATTTCCTACCAAGTCTTTTGTCCTCCTAACTCCACCTCCACATCTGCTTCCCAAAAGGAACCAGTCAACTCACAGTTGAAACCAGGTGATTTACATGAAGGTTAATTGTACCAGTCTTACCAGTCAGGGGTATTTTTGAGCATTTTCATGTTTAAAATTTTTAAAGAAAAACAACTGAGAAGGGGAAAAAGAATATCTTAAACA
Source organism: Heterocephalus glaber (assembly GCF_053883595.1). Lineage (NCBI taxonomy): Eukaryota > Metazoa > Chordata > Mammalia > Rodentia > Bathyergidae > Heterocephalus > Heterocephalus glaber. Next base: position 13,746,922 of record NW_028258315.1, read on the forward strand.
TTAGGCATTAAATGAAAAGAAATAAAAATGTTCAGATAAATCATGCTATAATTTATCACTTCTAATGCTGTAAAAATCAGATAATACAACATCAAAAAATAAATAAGAATGAGTGAGCAGTTACTTTTTTTTTACTAGAAAGCAATAGAGCAAAAAAAATGTTATAATCTTAGATATCTTATTTTTTGCCAGTCCGCAGAGCATGAGTAACAAAATGAATTGAAGATAATTTGAAAGAAATTCTTACAAGATAGGGCAATAAATATGACCTTCTCTCACCAAGCTTGAGAAAGAAGAGATACAAAATTGAAATATGTTGATGGAAGCATATGCCTTATTCAAGACAAATAGCCCTGTTAGGGGAAGCGATTGAGTAGAATGTTATGTCAGGAAGATGGACATCTCTGTAAAAACCAGGGACCTGCAGATGGATGTAGATTGAAGAGCGATTAGATAGGGAGACAGGAATAGAAGGAATATTGTTGTAGGGTAGGCCAGTATTTCTCACATATAGCTCATGATCAGAATTGCTTATGAAACCTATCAAATGCAATTTCTTGAGCCCCTACTATATTATAAATTCTGAACATTGGACCCTGAAATGCATATGTTTATAATTCCCCAGTTGAATCTCTAATACACAGGACAGGACAGGGGGGCAGATGAATAAAAAGGGTGGCAGATTCCTAACAAACACATTTTTTTCTTAAATCCATATGGGCACAATTTTATAATACTGGCAATTCCAACACTCCATACATTGACTAGAAGCCATACTCAGCCAAAAGCAGAGGAGCAGAAAACTTTCCTTATTAAGTTTCTAGTAAAAAGGAGCATTTGAAGGGAAAAACCACTGTCCTCAATGTAATTGTGACCGACTAGATTAAAGTAATGTTTAACAAAGAGAATAAGAGAGGAGCCTCAGGGAAAAGGTCACTGGGTTCACATAGTTTGAACCAGCAGATGCAAAGACAGCATAATTCAGAGATAAAATCTGAAAGTAAAGAAAAACATAATTTCAAGGGATGAGGAAGAAAGGGTCATTGTGTTCTTCATGTTTCAAAAGTTTCTCAGACATTCAAATCTCACCAAGCAGTTACAGGTGGGGCCAGTGATAAAGGGAAAGAAAATCTAAAACAAATACCAAAATCCAGCAAATAAATACAGAAACAAATAAAACTAATGTATCCCTCTATTACAGTTTCAGCTTTGATTGTCCACCAAGGGACTTTCTAAAAAAACATACAAGGCCTTTCCTCACTCCTTGAAGTTTGTATTCAATTTGTCCAGCATAGAAAATCAACATAAGCAAATTTTAAAATCTCCCCAAAAGGGGAGATTTGACTGCGATATTTGACTGCAAACTACTGCTCTGAAAATTTAAATTTTAAAGGACAGAATGAGGACTCAAACAACAACAAAAACAACATATAAATAACACAGAGTTTTATCAAAATGACCTAAAGTAAGCAAACAAACAAAAAATGCAAAAACAAAATCAAAATACTCTCCCACTATGTTTGGGACAAATTAGAGACCAGACAAGATAGGCCCGCTGTCTGGGAGGAAGACATGAAAACTCAGAAAGCCTGAAATGAATCACTATCTTTCCTATTTTCTAAAATGGACAGGAAATGGATTCTGCAAACTATGGATGATTGAGTTTGATATGGAGCTCAGACAAGATTCCAAAAGGTATTACCAAAGCAATGTTATAATAGGCACCCAAATGACAAAGAGGTGATTATAGGACCCAGCATGGGTTCGTGAGAACAAGTCCTGTTAGTCCAGCCCATTTCCAATCCTCAGTAGGGGTCTGGCAGATAAAGACAATGTGCTCACATTTCCATTCAGGACTCTGGACTTCAGCAACATGATTGGCAATGTATTTAATGGTACACTTGCGGTGAAGATGGAGAACCTCTGAACATTTTAGTGGGTTTCTGGGCAGACATCATACCCAAAGAATACCCATTAAGAGACTGATGTCAAATCTAGGGAGGGGTTCCCAGGTCCTAGTGATCTGCCAGGGATATAGTTCATAGCCCTGTATGTGCCCCAGTATTTTTATCAGAGACTTAGGTGGATGCAAAAAGGGCTACTCCTCATTTCTACAGCAGACATAGGTGGGAAGATAGTTGATATTATATGGAAAAATCAGAGCCTAAAAAGATTTTTCATGGGCTGGCATGATGCATTCATTTCTGGGCCCACTATTAAAAGTGTGATATCCAACCTGGAATACATCTTCAGGGAGAAACACCAGCAAGCCATATGAAAAGCAAATTTTTTTTAATTGGCTTGTTCATTAAGAGAAGACAAAGAGAGAAAAGATGTCTGTCTTCCATAACTGGAAGTCTGGTCATGCAAAAGGAATTAAACTTATCTTATGTGTCCTAAACCGATTCAACAAAGACCTGCAAGCTCTGGGGAGATGAAAGCCTACCTATGTGAAACCAAATATTAGCAATGTGTTCTTGAAAAATACAACCTCTTGTTCTTCATCACTGAACTCCCCCCAGCTGTATACACTGTGGCAGAGGCTGGCTGCTCACTACAAGGATGGTGTGCTGGGAAATCAGGCTCCAAATAAAACTGGATGACCTTGAGGGACATTTAGATCCTGGTATGTTATGACTCTAAGAATGTGGAGTAGACTTGCATCACACATTAGCCACATTTCTGCCCATGGGGAGGGCAGGAGATGGACCTATAAATAGGCAGAAAGGCAGCAGGAGCTTTAATACCATCTTGGATGGGAGATCAATTATCCATTGTTGAGTACTCTTCTCCATTCAAGAATCCAAAATGGGACAATCCATTGCCCACCAGGTGACTTTGGAGTGGAAACTCCCTCTTTCCCAAACTAAACACATCCTGAACTCCAATAGGCATCTGAGTGGGCCTTTTACTAAAGGTTTTGAGTTATTCCCTGAGAGCTGGGCCTGAGCGGCGATAAGGAATGGTGACTTGCTTTAGCTGCTCGCTCCCTTACACCATACAATAGGACTCCCACTAAGCTTCTGAGGGAGGCCATGTGGAAACTTCCTCTTTTGCAGCACTGGATGCTCCCCAGTGCCTTTGAACCCTTTCTCCCCAGAGCCCCTGCACCTTTAGATTAATGGACGCCAGGCTCTTCTGAAGATTCTGCTGCCTTGATCTTCAGCTGGTAGGAGTAGAATCTTTCATTGAGATTGCAGGTATCTGTTGGCTCCATGGTGGGAAAAAGCATGGAAAGAAGTAAAAGTGGATGCTCTTTAGGGGGCACATGGCAAGGGACAGACAGCTGGGTTTATCTATAGTTTTACTTCTCTCCACTGACTAGGATCTGGCTATTTCTGGAAAGTCTCTGAAGAAAACATACTTTGCCCTGCAAAATTAAAATTCTTCCCTGAAGACCACAAGTTTGAATCTAGGAGTGCATACTTCTCTTACTGACATACCTCAGACCTACTGCAGGTCTTATGAGCCAGAGCATGGAGACAGCTCTACCCTACACACTCCACCCTACCCCACTCCATACCTATCAGCTTGTGGAAATGTAATAAACTTACTAGCTGTGTTTGGCTGCATCTAAGCCAGGAAAATGGCCCTTGCTGCCTCTGATATCCCTGGTGCATCTTGGGATCCTGGACGGAGTACCTTCCTAGTTTCACTAGGATCCAGCTACATCTTTTCCTTAAATGAGAGTATTCTCCAGGTATCTTGGTAATGAAACAGGGTTTGGTTCTTCTTAAATCTCAATTGTCCACAGGCTCTTCTTCCCAGATGAGGAATTCTCCAGGCTTCTTGTTAGACTAACCCCAGAACACATTACAGCAGAGTGAGGACAGAACTTTATGAAACTGGCCATTAATTCATATGACAATATCTGTCTATTAGAAAACATTGTAAAACTTAGAAAGGGAATGGTATTGAAGCCACTGGCCAAAGAAGGCCTGGGAATTACTAGCAGATTTAATTTATCCAGATTATCCCCTGGACCCCCACTATCACAGGAAATGGATCTTGCTGCACACTTATTAATATTGAACTTAATGCTCCTTTGCAAAAATGTTAATCACACAATCACCTGCTCAAAAGCTTGTATCAAATGGTGAGGCCACTTGAGCTCCATTGGTTGATTCTGAGCCTCAAGAAGGGAGAAGTTATATTTAGGGAATCTTCAAATGGAGATGTTATTTTAAGCCAGGGTAATTATGGCTGGGGATTTAGCTCAGCGGTTCCAACTCCTGCCTCGCAAGAGCAAGGTCCCAAGTTCGATCCCCGGTACCAAAAAAGAATATATTTAAACCAGGGTAATTTTTAAGGCAAGAAAATAAGTTGTAACTTGTGCATGCTAATTGTAGCTTCCATTTACATGGAAAAGAAAAAAGAGTAATAATTACAGACGATGATCATGATGGTGGTAACAAACACTCATTTGACACTTCCTGTGTGCCTGGCACTGTTCTAAGCACTACACACACATATAATAATTTAACCCTCACAACAACCTTGTGAAGTAGGTACTTTATTCCTATTTTATAGACTAGGACATTGAGGCAAAGTGGATAAATAGCTTGTCTGAGTTTACACAGCTGACAAGTAGCAGACGTGGAACTGAAGCCTGGGTGCCCTCCCTGCAGGACTATTCTCTTGACCCCTGCAGGGAACATTCTGAGTTTCCTGGAAGTCCATCCCCAGCCTCTGGAAGGAAAGATGCAGGCTGCACATTAAGGGAGGAATTGACTCTAAGGCAGCTTCCCTTGTTCGTGCCTTCATTCATTCAACTCATTTCTTGGTTGGACATCTCTGCAGGCACTAGAAGATGGGGTCTGCAGAGGTCCAAAGGGGAAAGATTTCTTAGACTATTGCTCTTTTTTTTGGTACCAGGGATCAAACTCAGGACCTTGTGCTTGCAAGGCAGGCATGACGCCACTGAGCTAAATCCTCAGCCATATTGCTCTTTTTATTTTTTTACACTCTCACATCATTTCTTCTTTCAAAGCCCTAGCAAATCTTTCCACCAAAGAACAGAGGACCATCTCATCAGGAAATCAGGCCACAGATGAGGAATGAGGAACATTGGCTGTGTCACCTTCTTAGCATCTGCCCCAGGTCTGAAGTTCATTTCTAGGCCACATCTCTGGGAGTGTGCTGAGACCTGTCTGCAGGGGCTCTCTGGCTGATGGTGCATGTCCCTTCCCAAGTCCAGTTCTGGGAATGGCCATGGGAGGACTGTTGACACCACGAAGTCAGCAAATGCTACTTAAGATGTGCATGTGTGCATGTGATCTTTCAAGTGCCAGCTTACCAGCCTGTCACTGCGCCCACCATGGGCTGCCTCCCTGAGAGATGAAGTGACAAACCTCGTGCCATTCTGCTTTCTCCAGTAACTGCATTTAGGATAATGCAGAGTACACACTTGTCTTCCCTCATGATTCCCTCCAGAGCCATTATCATCTGTCAAGCAGAACTTTCATTATGAACATTTTCCCTCCAAAGAGGCACTAAACCACTGAAGTCAACTGACTCACGACTTCCCTTGTCACAGGCACAAACCCAGCATCTCTTCACATCTGCTGACTCCCTCCCCAAAATTCCCAGCTTGCATTTTCGCTTCTTTCTCCCTCTCAGCTCTGTTGAATCCTTTACTCCTGGCATCAATTAGAGTTACAGTTAGATTTGCCTTTGAATCCTAGTTTTATCACTGTGGAATTCCCTTAAAGCCTCAGTTTTATCATCTGTAAAATGGAGAGTATGGTAGAATCCAATCTCATGGAGTCAATGAGGATTAAACTTTGAAGAGTATATAAAGCATAGAGCAGACATCTGGCCAAAAGAAGAGGTTGCTTTGATTCGCACCTATAAGCAAATGGCTCTCTCATGACACTTTGACACTTGCCTGAATCCTGCTCCCAGGCAGAGACAGCATAACTACACATAGGTACTATCTACTCCTGTCTCCTTGGTGTTGTTCATATAGGTCCCTTATTCTGAAAAGCCTTTCTCTACTTATTGAAGTCCTACAGGTCCTTGAAAATCCTACTCAATTACCACCTTCTATGTAAAATGTTTGCTAAACCTGGGTTCCTTAAGTGGTGGCTCCACTTTTTCCTTCCCATTATTGTCACTTTGTCTGAAAGGTTCGGAGAACTCCACTTCCTCGGGCTGCGAAATAGAAAAGTGTTGTTACAAAGGTAAATGCAACCTGAGAATGTTATGCATTTTTCTACATCGATGCATTTGCAAGTGTCCCTTAGCACCAATTAATTCTGCAGCATCGTAGGATCACAGTGCTGGAAGGTTCTACAGGTCTCAGACTGATGCGCATACTTCCTGATGAAGGTATGAAAACCCAGAGAGTGATATCACAGAGCTGGATGAAGAATCAGGATGCTTTGACTATCTGGCTGATATTCTGTGCATCATGTCAGACTCCTGGAGGAACAGGGCAAAGACTAGCAGAGGTAGGCCGATGCCTTCAAAGGTATTAGAGAACCTTCCACAGAAGGATTGGTGGTGGTGGTGGTGGGTAACCAAGAGGTCAAGTCAGCCAGGGACAGCATAAGGACTTGGGTCTGAGCACAGGCAGAGAATCAGAATCAGGCAAAGCGCTCCAAAAGTGTTTCTGGAAGCAAAGTCCTACAGAGAAACTATCTACTTGCTCCATCCTTTTGTCCAGATTGGCAAAGTCCCAGTCTCTAGCCTTTGCCAAGCCACAAACAGCCACGTGCAGGAAGGTATTGGCTGAGAGCCCATTCTTGCTCTACAATTCAGGATGTGAGCTTTGTACACTTCCTAATGGTCACCCGGCTTCCTGCCCTGGGAAGATGTCCTGAAGTCTAAAATAACCAACACCAACTCTTCACTTCTCGTCACCCTCGATTCCTTTATTCTGCTGTACTTTCTTCAGCTCCAATGTGCTTCTCACTACTTGAAATTATTACTCACTCATTCATTTTCTTATTTATTACACATTCCCACATGAGAGCAGAAGGTTGAGAGCTAGGGTCTTTGTCTTCTTATAGAATGTGCTGGTTGTCCAGTAAGCATTGATTGAGTGAATGAGTAAAAGATATAACAATAATGTTTTGCTATTTTCCATATTTTAATAGATATCTCCTTTTTGCTCCCTACTTTTTGTGGGCATTCATTCTGCTTTTCTTTTTCTTAAGTTTGATGCTAGTACACTAATTGTGATCTTTGCTGCTTTTCTACTGTACGCATAAACTTTCTAAGTATAGGTTTAACTGCATTCCCATGTTTTGATTTATAGTATGTTAAACACCATTCAGTTCCAAGTGTTTTAAGTTTTTCATTTAGATGGGGGTTTTGGTTTTTGACCCATAGTTTATTTGGAAGCAATGTACATATGTAATGTATGTTTGTCTAACCATGACATGAATGGGGGTTTTCCTATATTCTATTTAATATACTATTTCTAATTTTACTTGTGAACTCAGACCACAGTAAGGGTAAGTCTAATCTTTTGAACTCCAGCATTTATGGTTTAGCTTTTGGGTAATCTTCTAGAGCAGAGTGCCATGTTCTATATAGGTCCAGCTGACTGACCTTGCTAATTGTGCTGCTCAAATTTTCTGTTTCCCTTTTTCTGGATGGTTATTTTTTTCTTTTTCTATTGTATTTTTAGCCTCCAGTTGTTTGCAAATTAAGTCCTTTGGTCTACCCTTTAGTGATTACCCTTTCTTTTAAAAATACAGGGGCTGTATCTATATCTCTAATTAATACAGCCTCTCCTATCTTAAATGCTATTGTTTTACAATATTTTCATTTCTTCTGCCTATTTTCCTTCATAAACTAGAGATTGTTTTTATTACTTTAAGCACTTTTTATTTAGACTTATCTTGTTTACCATTCCTCTCTTATCTCAGACCTTTCATTTGGAATAATTTTCCTTCTGCCTAAAGGAATCTTCCAGTAGTTTCTTTGGTAACAGTCTTTCTGTGGTAAACTTTCTGAGCTGTGGTTTGTCTTTAGTGTCTATTTTTTCCTCATTCTTAAAAGGTAGTTCTGCAGGATAAAGAATTATAAAGTAACAAATTCTTTCTGGGCATGTCAAAGCCTTTGTTCCTCTGTCCAGTGATTCTACATCTGTCGATAAAAAGCACACATCACTCAAATCCTTGTTCCTTGATAGGCAATCTGTCCTCACTGCTTACTTTGTACAAATCTTTTTTTCTTGGTACTCTGCAGTTCGCCTATAATAGGTCAAGATGTACTTTTTTTTTCTTTGTCTTACTTAGGGTTGAGGGGCTGCTATAGTTTGGATGTAGTCTGAATGTGTCCCCCAAGGGTTCATGAGTTAGAGGCTTGCTCCCCAGGGTAGTGGTATTGAGAGGTGGTGGAATTTTTAAAGGTAGGGCCTAGTGAGAAGTCCCTAGGTCACTGTAAGAGCATAGCCATGGACGGGACCATGGGACTCTAGTCTCCCTCTAGCTAGCTGTTTCAAGGTGTGGTCTCTTCTTCAACATGCACTCTTGTGTACACCATCTGCCATTAGGTCCTCACCAGAGCCAAGGTGATGCTGATGCTATGCTCTTGAACCTCCAGGACTAGGAGCTAAATAAACCCCTTATTTTGTGGTAGCCTGCCTCAGGTAGTCTGTTATAATAATCAAAAACTGCACAAATATGTGGGCTTTCTAGAATAAATATTAGTTTTGTTACATAATCTTGGAAGAATTTCAGCCATTATTTCTTTGGATATCCCCATTCCAGTTATCTCCTTCTGGAACACAAATTAAACAGCAGTGATAACCAATATAGGAGCCACCAGCCACATGTGGCTATTTAGAACATTTCCAACATTGGAGAAAAGTCCATTGGGAAGGACTGGCAGAACCTCATTCTCTTTGTATTTCCTCTTATATTTTTCCAACTCTCACAGAACACAGACTGAATAATTTGTTTAGATCAAACTTCTGGCGCACCATTTCTTAAGTCTGTGTAACACTGATTTTTTTAAATTGCCAATCTATATATACATATACATCTCAAAATATAATGACTGAAACATATATGTATGTTTCAGTCATTATATTTTGAGATATGTGCATATATACATATCAAATATACCTGGCAGTGATATTAATCCAGGATTTCTTTAAATTACTGTGTGCATGTGTGTGTGCATGTGTATGTGTCTGAGAAAATTCACGAGGACTGGCTTATGTCTCCAAGTTCTCATGGGAAAGTCTCCTTTTTCTCTGTCTAGCCCCTAGGGCTGTGCTGGATATGTTCTCTAGCTGTCAGCTTCTCTGTATGGTAGAATTTATTTCTCTTTCATCTAAGAGGGACTGTAGTTCCCTGGGGTCCCAGCTTAATGTATGAGCAGAGGGATGGGTGAGAGATGATGTTTTTTCCATGGTGTTAGGTTCATCAGCTTGGGAGAGCACTAGGTGGAGTATCCTGTTCCACATCCCTGCAAAGCCATCAAAACTAGGGCTCAACAACTCATGCCTTCAAGTCCTGGGGAAACACCCAACTTTGGTATACCCAATGTCTCCATTTTTGTTTTGTTTAAAAATTCTGTAATTTCTAGGAAAACATCAGACAAACAGGACATTCTACAAAGTACCTGACCAATATTCTTCAAAATTGTAGAGGTCAAAAAAGAAAAGGAAAACTGAAGAACTGTCACAGAGGGGACTAACGTGTTACGACAACTCAGTGCACCATGGAACCCTGCCTAGATTCTGGAAAAGGACATTAGTGGAGAAATTAGGGAACTCTACATAAAGTCCAAGTTTAGCTAATAGTGATATACCAATGTTACTATGGCAGTTAGATATCTTATTGTAAGAGGCCATCTTAATGTAAGATGAAAACTGTGGGAAACTGAAACTGGAATTCTGTCCTGCCTCTGCAACTTTTCTGGAAATCTAAATATATTCCAAAATAAAAATTTTATTGAAAAATAAAACTGATGACTTCTTATTTTTGTTACAGTTCAATAGTGCATTAAAAATGACCTTCTTTCCTTCCTTTGTTTTATAAATCAATATTTTCATTGTTATTGCATCCAGCATACCTACCATATAACCAGAAATAAAGCCCCTTATTCAGGAGAGAATAAGTAGGAATCATAACCAAACAAAGCTGTTTTAATAAATGAAATGTTGTGGAATCAGAGTAAGATATGCCTGAGAAAACAGGACCAAAGTGGAAAAAATGTTTGAAAAACACAAAAGACAGCAGTTATACAAGAGTAGCATCAGTTTACATCCATCCCTCATCAAGGTAACAACAGCAACGAAACCTTCTATGTGAACATAAAAATAGTACAAGGCAAAACAATATCAATACTTTCTTTGCTTAGAGTGTCCCTCCACCCAAATTGTTATGTTGAAGTACTAAGTCCCAGTACCTCAGAATGTGGCCTTATTTGAAGATAGGTTTCTTACAGAAGTAATCAACTGAAAATGAAGTCCAGGGTGAATTCTAATCCAGGATGACTGGTTTCCTTAGAAGAAGGAAAAGTTTGGACACAGTCATACACATAGGGAGAACTTCTGTGAAGGCAGAGCTTGCCAGTAAACCACCAGAAGCCAGGAGAGCGGCCTGGAAAAGGTTCTCCTCCCAGCCCCTGGAAGAAGACAAGAGTGCTACCACCTTGATTGCAGACTTCCAACTTCCTGAACTGTGAGATAGTAAGTTTCTATTATTTAACCCACCTAATTTGAAGTACTTTGTTATGGCGGCCCCAGCACATTAACATAGAGCTACTCCCTAGAATTCTATATAATGTCTGAATAAGGAGAAAGAGCCCACTGGGTGTGCTATGTGGAGAGAGTTCAGATCTCAGGTATTTTTACTGTCTGGAGTAACCTGGAGAGGGCAGGAGGGATCCTGTGACCTCTGTTCATTTCGACCCCATCCAACATTCCCAGAATAGGGCAGTGTGCTCTGCTATTAATATTGCAGTTTCCCAGAGTGATCCTAGAACACAATCATTCTCCTTCAAAATGCTCTTTACTTGAAAAAGCAGTGTTCTTATTGACATTGCACTTTAAAAATATTCTAAAGCACAACTAAAAGCATCCTGGCTATTCAGATCCAGAAATTGGTTAACCAATAAGGATATGAAGACACTGTGGGAGGCTGCTGACTTTGGGAAGGTCATGCAGCAATTTGTGCCAGAGACTGGAATAGAAACCAACACCCAGTGTTGAGCTTGGTGAAAGGCCAGGGTGACCTACAGAAATTGACCTTGTCAGTCTCTGAGACATGGGCCAGTGGGTACCATCTTTAGACCTAGAAAGCTCCTATTGTAACTCAATATATCAAAAATATCATTTTAATATTTACTCAATGGTTAAAAGTTATTAATGGGATAGGTTACTTTTTCGATGAAGTCTTCCAATTTTGGTACTTTATATTTATAGCACATTTGATTCAAACTACCCACATTTCAAGAACTAAATGGTCACATGTGCCTGGTGGCTACCATACTGTATAGTATTGATTTCAAGTAGCTTAAAGAGTTTCAAGTGATTACTCATAATTTCAATCTTGGGAAGGTATAAGATTTTAGAGGACAGACATTTTCTTATACATTTTATATCTCTAATTAGGCTCATAAAAGAAAATTTCAGTAACTTCTCCACCCACCCACCCACCCATTAAGTTCTTATTGACCTCAATTCCCTGCCCTTACATACATGGTTGTTTGTTTGAAAAGACTATCTCATACCTTCTTTTCTTCTTTTTCCCTATTTGCCTCCAGGGGATCTATCCCCCCCACCCCCCTTCCAAAGGCAGTTCTTCAGTGAACCAGAGCTGAGACAAGATGACCTCTCCCAAACCCTGCAGAAGACTTCTCCATCCCACTGCTATCTTACCTACCACGTGCTCTGCCTCAGAACATTGCTGTCTCTCCTACAAATGGCCTGTTTTATAAAGAGAGAGTATTTCTTATCTCTACTATGTTAGTCAGCCTTGTGTTACTACAAAAAATACCTGAGACAATCAATTTTTATGAGGAAAGGTTTATTTTGGCTCATGGTTTCAGTACATGGTCAGTTGGCCCTGTACTTTTGAGCCTTTGGTGAGGCAGAATATCATTGTGGCAGTGTATGGTAAAGGAAGCTGCTCACCTCATGGCATCCAGGAAGCAAAGAGAATGGAGATGGGGGTAGGGTCTCAATATCCCCTTCAAGGGCACATCCCCATTCACCTGATATTTTTCCACTAGGCCTCATCCTCTAAAAATCCCACCACCTTCCAATAGCACCATATGCTGGAGACTAAGCCTTTCCTACCTGAGATTTTGGGAGGCACTGAACCAAGTCATAGTACCTATACACCCAATACCTAAGCACAGGGATACACATACCATCACAGTTCAGTTTTCCCATACAGAATGACCTGGGAAAGAAAATGAGAGAGAGCAGCCAGAGGAATCAAGATAAGATCCACTGCATCTTTTATAACCTATAACCTTGGAAGTAATGCATCATCATTTTTGCCGCATTTTACTGATCACACAGACCACTTCTGATCCCATGTAAGAGGGCTATGAACAACCTAAGAGTGTTAGGAGGTGGAGATCAATAGGAGTCCAATGGAGTAAGGAATGAAACACACAACTTCTAGACAACATAAATCATGAATTTAGTCTTCTATGGTACCTAAGCCATTGACATTGCCCTTCCCATTCTCTGCACACACATTCTCCTATCACACTGATACTGCAGCTCATATCGGTACCATCAAATCATTTCTTCCCAGCTTCACTCAGACGTCATTTGAGTCCAGGCCCAAAATCTGTAAGGTCATCAACGTCTACCAACAATGCAGAAGTGGGTATTGGTATGGGTAAATGCAACTCAGTTTGTGGTGAACGGATTCATCCCCACAAGCCTATAACATCTAATCTTTCTGTAACTGAAAGCATTTAAACACATAAAAGTTGTATAAAAATTTAAAAGAAACATTTGGTTCACAAATTTAAAAAATATTGAAATTTATCTGAACATAGTTGACAAGATATAGGTAATAATAGTATTCATACCATAAGCTTAATGTTATTCATTTTACATTTTAATGTTGCATGGATCTAAAAGCCATGCTAAGAAAACATTCTGTGAATCTCCAGCAAGATGAAAGTAAAGGGGTTTTGTCACCCTACCGGTAAATTAAGAGGGAGTAAATAGGCATGAAATGCACACGGAAACTCAGTAACAGTGAGACCATTACTGAGATTATTAAATACGCTAATGCTGGGGTCTCTTGCCTCTCCTTAGGTCTATCTTGCAGACTATTCTATTTTGCCTACTTCTGTAAGACTACACCCCATTCAGAAAAAAAAGTTTGACCATGGATTTTAACATTTATAGATGTATGTAGAACATATATCCAAAAAGAATTTAAGCCTGATATTAAACAATAAATAGATTTTTCTATATTTTTTTCTTCCCATACCATCTTGTGAAGCTTGATTTGGAGACTACTGCCTTAAATGATATTATCACCTATCTACTCAGATGCACTTACTGGTGGGACATGGTTGGCCAGTGAAGTTAGGAAAGGCAGAGTTGGAGAGTAAGATGCTCTTTGTATTTATTAGCACTTCAATCCATCCAGGAATTTAGGAACTCCATGAAGGAAAAAGTGGATTCAGCTTTAATCTTCCTTTGGTTCTGGATACAGAAGAATGTCTGATGAATGGGAGTGGTCTCAGAAAGGCTACATCAAGGTTCCCAATGCCCGGGCCACAGACCAGTACTGATCTATGGCCTCTTGGGAACTGGGCCTCACAGAAAAAGGCAAGAGGCCAGTGAGCAAGCAAAGCTTCATTGGTATTTACAGCCATTCCCCACTGCTTGCATTATCCCCTAAACTCTGTCTCCTTTTAGATCAAAGGTGGCATTAAATTCTCACAGTAGTGTGAATGCTACTGTGAACAACTACAGATGGAGGAATCTAGGTGTGTGCTTCTTATGAGAATCTAATGCCTGATTATCTGGGGTGGAGATTGGGTGGTGATGCTAGTACTGGGAAGCAGCTACAAATACCGATTAACATTCACAGACAGGTTTGACTGCACAGAGATCATAGTAAGTCAATTGTTTGCAGACTCATATCAAAACCCAATCAATGAGCAGAAGGTGACAAGTAAGCTGCATTTGGTGGCAGGCTTTAAGTCAAAATCCAACACTTATATTAGTCCACATATGACCTGCCATTTATTTCATTTGTCACTTCCATCTGTACTTCTTTCCAGAACTATACATTTCTTTTAGTCACTTTTTGGTAAGCTTACATGCAAACCCTAGCCAAAATGAGTAAAAAACAAACATCACTGGAGAGCATCTTTGAAAAGAGGGAAAGACTCAATGATGAGATAGCAGAAGACTCTAAGATGCCAACAAAAAGAAAGCTGCACTTAAAAATTTACTAATAATTCTACTTAAGGTACCAGTTCATTGCAACAAGTGATTCATATTCTCCAATCCCTCTCTTTTTAATACATGGCACTATCTATGCAATGAAGCCATGGAAATATCAAAACTGTTCCATCACATGGAGAGCAAGCACCCTGCATTAAAAAACAAGCCTTTGGAACATGAACATTTGAAGCCCACCACTTCATCAAAAGTGTCTGCATTGAGAGCATCATTCTTAGTGGCTAACTCTACATTGCTAAAGCTAAGAAGTCCTTTCCCATTGGTTAAGAGTTGACTCTGCCTGCTGCTAAGTATATTTGTCATGCACTTTGAGGAGATGCTGCAGTTCAAAAGGTGGCACATGTTCCCATTTTGGCTAGCACCATAACTAGATGAACTGATGAAATAGCAGAGGATTTTGAGGTACAGTTGTTAGAGAAGATTAATGAGTCACTGTGCTACAAAATTCAGGTTGATGAGTACCAATTTTGAAAACAAACCAACCAATAATGTTTGTTTTGTGTGATATATTTTTCAGGAGGATGTCCATGGGGCTGTATTAGGTGCACTTTTGATGGCAACTAACACCACAGCTATAGAACTATTCAAGTCTTTGAATGATTACATATTAGGAAAATGGAATTGGCCTTCTTTTTTTTTTGGTACAGGGGACCAAACTTGTGCTTGCGAGGCAGGCGGTGGAACCACTAAGCTAAATCCCCAGCCTGGCATTGGCCATTTTGTATCAGTATATGTACCAACATAGTGGCTGCCATTACCAGATGGCTTTCTGGTTTCACTACTCTGGTCAAAGAAGTTGCTTCCTGTCTACTGTGCCATGCATAGAGAAACACTGGCTAGCCAAAAGAATGTCACCTGGACTTACCATTCTGCAGAATGTGAAAAAATTATCAACCCATTCAAGTACATGCCCTTAACTCATGTCTGCTCACAAAATTGTGTGAGGAGATGGACACAAAGCTCAAGCATCTTCTCTTACACACAGAACTGAGGTAGTAGATCCCTGCCAGAGTTTTTGAATTGCAAGAGCTGCTCCAGGGATTTCTTTAGAGAAACAGTCACCACAGGCAGCACATTTCAGTATTTTCAAGACAACTTTAAATCTATGTAAATTTTGGATTAAAGTCAAGGTAGAATGTCCTGAGATTGTCACAAAAGCACTAAATAACCTGCTTCTATTTTCAACAGGGTTTTCTGCAGTGGCAGCAGCCGAACTGGAATTATAAACTAGACTGGACATAAGCACCACATTTCAGGTGCCACTGTCTTCCATCATCCTGAGGTGGGACTATCTAGTTTCAAGAAAACAAGATTAGGGTTTCCCCTGATTCTGCATTATGGTGAGTTGTATAATTATTTCACTATATGTTCCAATGTAATAATAATAGAAATAAAGTCCACAATGAATACAATGCCTGATTACACACATACACACATACACACACACAACCAGTCTGTGCAATTTGGTACCAGTCCCTGGTACCAAAAAGTTAAAGACCACTGGCCTAGATGTTTGCAGGTTTATAGCAATGAATCCATTCAATGGAATGAACTGAAATGCATCTATCCATATCAAGGGATGACCAGGGGAGGCTGGTTAGAAAGAAAAAGCAAGAGACCCTCTTGAGAGAACTTCCTGTAAAAGGTGGGAGTACATAGGAGGGTGAATGCTGAGGTAGAGGTGTAAGTGTGAGTTGATAAAACCAAATTATGCAGAGTCTTGGAAGTTTTGCTATGAACCTCCTGCGGAGAGAATGGATGCCTTGGGGAGAAAGTGTTCTCCATATTTCCATGGATATGCTGCTTGGGTGGATTAACAAAGATCTGCTGGGGGTGAGTAGAGGTTACTGCTTGGTAGGTACACATTCCTGCAGGTCTATTAGTGCTTCGAAGCTCAGTTATGCCAGGATACAAAGAAAGTCATAACACAGAAAAACCTGAGACCATCCATTCCCAAATGTCCAACATCACAGCTTATAGCTCACCTCTCGGGGATGACTGATGTCAGAGCAAGGACAGATGCCCCACTTTCTGGGTTTCTGGGAGAAGATTAGCCTGTTTCTATGGACAGTGATACCTCCAACAACTCCAGTATTGGGAAGAACATTCTCACTACAGAGTGACACCCTGGTGAAAATTTCTGACTTGAGCCTATTGTGTGGTCCAGGCTTTGCCAGCAATGAAATCATAAGTGACCAGGAGTGATTTGCAGATTCGTGGAAGCATCCCTAGAGAGTCTCAGAAAAACAAAATGTGGGAAAAGAATTCTGGAACCAATTCGGTATTTTGCAGCCAGCCAAGATATTTTCATAACTATGGTCTCATTTGTGTGAGCAGGCAAGTGAGACAGGGATATTCCTGCTAAGCATCCCTGACTAGCCTGCGAAAGTCACTGGAGGAAGTTCAAGGATGGTGCCATGAAAACAGAGCAACAATGTCAGACCATCTCAGCAGATATTCCACAACTCAGTATGATAAAACATATAGTGGCAGTCACTGCATAGCTTCCATTTTAGAGTAGCATAGAAACATCTGCAGGAAAAATAATCCCATGCCTTTGGCAGAAGAGTTGGCCCAAGTGTGGAAACCAAATAATCATCTGCCAGCTCAGAGGTGTCAATGGACCTGTCTTCTCTTCTCCCTGAAGAAACTTCCCCAAAACATAGGTAAGAAACAAAATGTGGCACAAACCCAAAGGTAGAAAGAGACTTGGAGAAGACATGAAAGCATGCAATTGATATCAAGACTGAGAACGGCAATGGGATGGACTTCAGGTGACAAGTACATCGGGGAAAGTTGAAACTTAAAACTGCAGTAGAGGAAGCCACAAAAACAAGCTGTATTACTCTGAAGGATCCTGAAGAAACCAGATATTCAAGTTACAGGGCTTCTCTACTACCACCGCAACCCT
This sequence comes from Heterocephalus glaber, assembly GCF_053883595.1. NCBI lineage: Eukaryota > Metazoa > Chordata > Mammalia > Rodentia > Bathyergidae > Heterocephalus > Heterocephalus glaber. The sequence goes on from NW_028258315.1 coordinate 13,764,246, forward strand.
GAGCATGCCTGAAGCCCTATGGGGATGTGACAGAGAGGAGGCAGCTCCAGGCCAAGCTGCACTGTAAGGACTTCTGGTGGTTCCTGGAGACTGTGTATCCAGAACTGCATGTGGCAGAGGACAGACCTGGCTTCTTCGGGATGCTCCAGAACATGGGTCTAAAGAAATACTGCTTTGACTATCACTCTCCTGATGAACACCAGGTCATTCTGTATGCCTGCCATGGGATGGGCCAGAACCAGTTTTTTGTTTTGTGTTTTTTTGGTACCCGGGATCAAACTCGGGTCCTTGCGCTTGTGCAGCAGGTAGCGAAACGACTGAGCTAACAGAACCAGTTTTTTGAGTACACATCCCAGAAGGAAATCTGCTCTAACACCCACTAGCCCGAGATCTGTGTAGCCGTGGAAGCAGGAACAGCCATTCTCATCATGCATGTGTGTGAAGACACTGCCCCAGAGGATCACAAGTTCCTCCTGCAAGAGGATGGTTCTTTATTTCATGAACAGTCCAAGAAACGCATCCAGGCTGTGAGGAAGGAGGTCAGCAACAGTTTTGTCCCACTTTTACAAGACTGCACCAGCTCGGATCATCAGAAATGGCTCTTCCAGGAACATGTGCCATAGAGCCCGCTGTGCGGAGGAGCCCTGCGATGGTCCATGGAGAGGCCTAGCAAGCCCAGGGACCAGAACCCTCCACAGACGTGTCAGCTCCACTTCTGTAAGGAAACCATTTTGCCTTTTGTATCATGTTGAATTTTGTAAGAAAAATGTGAATGAACTTTGTACTGATTTTGAAAACTTTTAAAATGTTCCAAAATACCTTATTTTCTGAGGGTAACCATAAGATTTTAACTCTTAATATTTGGAAAATTGAAACCTTATAATACTTTTCTACTAAGATGTATATTCTACAGCTGTAGCTTTTATTCTTACCATTAAACACGGCAAATATTCCCTTTTGGTACTTACAAGGATTCCCAGGTGTGAAGACACTTGCAGTGTATTTTGCACAAACTGCTAATACCTCAAATGTTTGGCTGAAGTTTTCTCAGTGTGGCATGACAGATGCTAGGAACATTACATTCATTCCTTCAGGCCATTAAAATTTATTTAATGAAGAGTCCATCTTTTTAGCTGGGTGGAGTGACGCATGCCTGTACTCCCAACACTCTGGGTACAGAGGCAAGAGGTGAGTTTGAGGCCAGGCTGGAACATAGTGAGATCTTGTCTCAAAAAAACAAAAAGAAGATGTGTTTTGGTTATGTGTTGGTGTTACTGTCATTGTCAAACTTTAATATTCACATAAGCATGAGAGTGGACTTCCAGCAATACCTAGCAGGAGGGTGGCTGGTTGCTTTTAGTAATTACCATCATAACTTTCAAACGTGTTCCTATCATTTTTACCATGTGGTAGTGTCAGGGAGAAATTTAATTTTCTATGTGAAATTCATTTTTCAAATTTGTTCATTAATATTTGTTTATTTAATCCTTCAATGTTGGATTTTGTGCTGCAGCACCTGGTACAGAAGTTTCTCTCAGTAATTCTGATTTCAGAATGATCTCAAATCAACTCAGATCTTGTCAACTGGATAAAGTTAACATGAATGATTAAAAAAGAATCAATGAGCACATGGGCTGCAGATCTTTGCTTTTGAACCCATTGATTGTGAGAGAATGAAGATACATGTGTAATTGATTAAAAAGCAAAAAAAAAAAGTTACAGGGCCTCTCAAAAGGCAAGGAAAATGGAAATTATTGAAAGAATTTAAACATAGCATTTAGATTCCCTAGATTCTGTCCCTACTTAATGCCATCAATTGATTGTTCTTCCCCTATTACCTAAGGATGCAGGAAGCTGAAGAGAGATTCTGGACTCTAAACAGCACAGGGAAGAATGAGAGTCTGACTGCAAAAAAGAAATGTGGGTGAATGTCTGCATCCTGGACATTAGACCTCAACTTTCCCCCACCTTGACTGATAGAAGATTGCCAGCCAAGGCAGAGAATTTGAGATGAGCTGTCCAACATGGTAGCTACTAACCACAAGTGGTATTTAAACAAAATAATAAATTTAAATAAAATTAAGAATTCACATTCTCGTTCTCACTAGTCACAGTTTAAATGTTTAATAGCCATATATAACTAAGAGCCATTGTACTGGTCAGTGCTGATATTGAGCTTTTCCATCACCATCTAGGGTTTTAATTATTAATTAAACAAAATAATAATTAGGGCCTAATAATTATTTTCCCATTGGGATTCACTTCCAATGAATAGAAGGTAGTGGAAACAATAGTGTATGGAGGGGAAGTCACAATACCCATTCTGCTTTGCACACTTGTGGATCTCTCCATCATGGGGAAGCCACTGGCATGTCATGAGGACACCCAGGAAACCCCTAGAATGTTCCAAGGAGGGAAGAATAGAAGCTGCTGGCCAACAACCAACACTCAGACCACTCATGCGTGAACTCAGTCAGCTTCATTCAGCTGTGGTCAAATCCTCAAATTACTACAACTCTGTGAGACCCTGAGCCAGAACCATCAACTAAAACAACTGTGACATAGTAAATATTTATCCTATGGCACTTCTGCAGTAATCTGTTATGCAGCAACAGGTCTGATACATAATTATCTCAGAAGGATAAGAGGAGGGCAAATGTGTTTGTGTGCACATGAACTCAGGTTGAGTAGAAAGTGAGAAGCTAGCCCAGAATAGTGGCACACATCTGTAATCCCAGTACTACTCTGGAGGCTGAAGTAGGAGGATTGCAAGTTTGAGCCATACTGGACAGCTTAGTGACTTGGCCAGAGCCTGATTCAATATAATTGTTAAAAGGGGCTGGGGATGTAGTTCTGTGAGAAGCACCCTGGATGTTCTATGAAAAAAAGAGAAAGAGGGAGAGGGAGAAGAAGGAGGAGAAGTAGAAAGAGGAAGAGGAGCAAGAACAGGAGGAGGAGAAAGGAAGGGAGGAATGGAAGGGAGTGGAGGGAGAAAAGAAAAAAGAAAATGAGGAGCTAAGTAATTAACTTCCATAGAAGAGAGTCAATACCTAGTATAGAAAACTGAAAATCAGAAAATAGAGGAATAAATAATAGAAAAAAATCTGAAAGACTTGAGAATGTTTGCCTTGAGGGATCAGGCATTGACAGTGCAGGGTTGGGTGGTCTCTTATGAATAACACCAAGACTTTTAAACTCTACAGATAATACTTTTTATATAATAAATTTATAACAAAGCAATTTCCATGGACCAATATCAGAGACCATGTTGCTCAGAGACAAGCAAAGTCCCAACTGTGATTCAGCAAGAAGAGCAATAAAGAGCAGCATTCTGAGATGACGGGCAATGGCTCCTGGGTGGATCTACTGTGGGAAGACAGTCTGACAGCCAATCAGAGCTGGAGAATCTAACCAAAACACATAGTGACATAGTGAGGTCCACGAGGCCCACAGCAACATGAAGACTAATCTGGAGTTGAAGCCATGGGTAGGGTCTTCATATTGAAAAGGAGACTGGCCAAGAAGAGGACCAGGATATCTTGGACTAAGCTTGGGAGTCCCTCCTAGGTGCTGGAGAAGATGGAAATCCCAATCAGGCAGAGCACAGTTAGCTTAATATAGATAATTTTAAGGAGAAGAGCACTGGAGAAATACTGCTTTTACAAATACTTCTTGGAATCTAGTATAATTAATGACAGATCTATACAGTGGCTCTTGTAGTATAAGAGATGATATCAATACATTTCCTGTACTCATCAGATTACAAGAAAGTCACATTCAAATTACTGTGAAAAAACATAGCTAAAATTATTATTTGATTCACTACAGTCTTGGCCAATTATTTTAACATGGGCATGTATTTAAATGATTGAAATTATAGTCAAAATGTTGGTTGCTAGATGTCCAGAAGCTCTGTCTTCTGAATTGAGGCCAGGTTCCCATAAAATGAATCACCAACACCGTAAGATTTTAGAGTAGTGTATGTGTGATCCTCCATGATTGCCAAAATGCTGAAGGATGATTATCCTCATCTGCTCTAAATCTCATATCTCTCCAGAGTACTTTCTCCCATGAGAAGCTCACAGTGGTCTGCGAGGAGCCCCATATTGTGAAGGAATTGTGTACCTGGAAAAAGAGAGTAACAATACAGAGGTTCTCAGGACTTATCGCTTTTGATGGGTGGCCTCATCCTTCACAACCACCAGAGCAGACAAGAGAACAGCAAAAGGCCACCCAGACTGAAGGAAAAGCAAATTGTGGGTTTATATTACTTATTTGCTTCACATAGCTCTTGGCTTTCACTTGAATGCTTTCAGTCTCTGGTCACACTTTAATCATTTCCCCCCTCTTATGTCATTACATCCTGCCTTTCCCAAGTATGAGGGTTGGTGTCTAAGCCTTTCTTTCAGGTCTGGCTGTCCTTTCCCTAAATCTTCTGACCCTCTTTCCTTCTTTCCTGCCTCTTCCCAGCTGTCTCTTTCTTCTTTTCTAGCATCAAATCATCAAAGAACATCAAAGTATACAAACACAGTAGGAACACTGATGTCCTCTTTTGCACCCCCATTATTTCTAGGTGTTCTCTGGCTCCAGGAATTCCTTATTTCATTATTCCAGCCAGCACATCCTGACAATCCATTTCCTAGCATTCACCCCAAGAACACTGGTGTAATCCACTCCCCTTCTTTTATTTGCTAACATCTATTAGATGTTTAAATAAGAATTATATCTCCCTAAAAACCCTTGGATTCATGATAAAGATAAAAGTATAAATTTACTACTAGGTTCCTTTCAGAGCTAAATCCTCAAGTGAAGCCATAAATGTGTTCTACATAGCTTATGCAGACAATAAACACAGATAAACCCACCAGCAAGTGGGGGACTAAAGAGAAAAAGGATGGATCCTGGCTTTAGGGACGGATGCGAGTACAAAGACAAGAGAACGACAGCCAATGAGTTGTGTAACTGACTCCACCTGTCTCCAGAGAAGCCCACGTTCAATCCTTTCTGAAAACCAAGAGGTGGGCTGCAGATACAGGCTGGAAAAAGAAATCATATGAAGAAAACTGTCCCCATGACCTTGCTAAAGAGGCAATCAGAAGATAATGGGAGATCCAATGAGCTCCTCTACTTTCAGAAGAGGGCAAAAACCTTTGAAGCTCCTACTCACCATCCCAGGAGTTTGAAATTTCATAGAAAGGATCAAGACAATAAGAACTTTGTAAGATTCTGAGCTATTTGCTATTGCTCCATATTTGTTATTTTTGTGATACTCTGTTTTTCCTTTGTGATCACCAGTAAAAGCCATAATAACATAAAGGTCTTATGTGTTTGTCATTGGGGGATTTTAAGGAAATAAACTCCAAAGATGGTGGTAGCTTTTGAAGGAGGGGAAAGTGGGTTGATTTTCTGGAGGCTGCTGCAGAGGGAGGGGAGAAAAGACTATGGGGAGTGGAGAAGGACTTTAGGAGAAGCCCCAGAGCTGCAACAGAAAACAAATCAAAGGTCCCACCAAAATTGTCCACAGGACATGAGGCTCTGCAGTCTCACACAATAGCACAAATAATATCACTTTATCCCTGGTTCTTGTTGCTCCTCTGATGAGAGCTGCTTCTGGGTGGTGGACCATCTGAAGTCAAATTCCATCAAGGCCCACAGTTACCCACTCCTCCCAGTTGCTGTATTCCTCCAGTCATATTGTAAAACCACCAAAATGCACCTTATACCCAAGGCTGGCTAATGCTCTATCCAGAATCAAAATGAATTCTCCATCTTCTTCACCAGAATTCACTGATACATTGAGCAATTGCATGGCACAATGGTGAGGAAATCTGATATTTGAGGCCAGCCTGCCAGTATTCAAACCCCAGTTCTGTCACAAACTGGCTCTATGATGTTGGATAAATTTATCTATGACTCAGTCTTCTCCTCTAAATGATGGGGATAAGATGAGTACCTCACTCACAGGGTTGTTTTTCCAGGGACAAGTAGATCTGCATCTGACCTTGAAGAAACAGTGGAACCCAGGTAAGTGGAGAGGAAAACAGTGTTCCAGCCAAAAACTCAGCCTGGGACATAGTCAAGGTTGGGGTAGCTCAACAGACTCCTCTGGTGTCTCCATGGCTTTTATGATCCTCAAAAGCACTGGCTGCAGAAGTTGTGTGTATGCCTCTCACACTGGCTTGGAGGTTTCTTCCTGGCAGGACCTAATGTCTCTTACCATAAAAAAAGTAAACTCTTACATAGAATGACAAGCAATTTTGTCCTTTGAGTTTCATCTTTCACAAAGGGCTCACTGAGCATCCATGGAAGATGACAGAGGCAGGGCAGATAACAGTGGCAATCTTGGTTCAAATCCTGTTCTGCCACAGATTCACCCTTACTACACCAAGTCTCAGCTTCCTCAGAGACCTTCGTGATTCTGCCATACAACCAAGCAGATCCAAAGCTCAAACACACCCAGTTATTTGCAGTTTCTCAGACAAACCACTCTCTTGGGCCACTTTTCCTTTGCAAATGCTGAAGTGAGGCTGGAAGTTGAATCCAGAATTCTTCTCTTGTTACAGTGCTAGGGTGTCACAGATGGTCAATACATATATGACTCATCCCACCAACTGCCCTAGAGCACTTGTCTTATGCACACCCAGAACTCAAACTTGCACCAGAAAATTGTAGATCAATTTTCCAAAGGACCAGGAATGCTCTCAATATACCAAGGAGGGGCTGACAACTGTGTACAGAATCTCTCTCTCTCTCTCTCTCTCTCTCTCTCTCTCTCTCTCTCTCTCACACACACACACACACACACACACACACACACACACACACTAACCCAGTTTTCACATGCAAATGTCCATCTGCACATGAGTTTCTTTGGTAAATGCCAACCTCATAGGTACAATCCAGGTGCCCAAATCTGATAAGTTGGCATAGATGAGCACTCCAGCTCTGAGTCCATTATGGACTGGAATCATTATTGTAATTACTCCTAATGGATATGTCTGTGGTTCAGTAACAATGGTGGATGATTCGGTCTCACTCTCTCATCTCTCTACCCTCCTTTCTTCACTCACTCTTTTTATAAAAAAAGCCAGCCACATCTTGCTTAGCCACTCTCTCCAGCTCTCCCACCCTGCCTTTTAAGATGAAAAGCCCAGATGTGGGTGACCCATCTGTAGTGTATGTCACGTCTTGAGCATCTTCTTTATTTAGAGCTGGGAGAAAGGGACTCATTAGAGAGAGGAAGTCCACAATGAAATTAGGAAACACTTGATCAGACCATTGTCCCAACACAATGTGAGCAATGAGGGAAACACTGGAGTTGGTTGTAAACCCTAAGTGTGTGTTTCAGCCCCAGTGGTTTGCTCATCACTGGCTTCCCCAGTGCTGACCAGAAAGGGGATCCAACAGCCCCCTGGGTAGAGACTGAGCTCCTGGACGTAGGAGCATTGCCAGGGCAATTTGTCTCTTCTCTGTGGCTTTCCTCTGCAGTGGCAGCCTGGGCTTGTGAAGTCTGTGGCAGGTAGGACACCCCAGCCTTTACCTTCCCTCAGCAGAAGCACCTATGAGGACTCTGTGGGAAGGAGTAATCATCCCAAAGCCTCCATTCCCAGGCTGCTGGCCTTTTCCTCAGCTTCCTGCCATTTGAAGGGCAGAGGTTTGCTGCAGGAACCTATGCCAAGGGCTCAAAACACAAAAACCATTCTTAGGCTCCAGTTTTATTTCTGGTAGCTCCACTCTTTTATTAAGTAAAACAGAAGGTCAGAAATATAAAGGCTCCAAAACGTAAGTATAATGATACATTTCAGCCTCTGGAAAGCCACTTGGCTATAAAGATGTCCAGTCATATCTCCAAACACTTAATCTGAATTGCATCAAAATCAACTGCATACTACACAAGCAGAAATTAAGAACAAAGCAGTGAAGTGTAGAGCCCCAGTAACAGAGAAAAAAGACTAGATTGCACAGAATAAAAAGGGACTCTAGTCTGGCGTGGTCACTGGCTATGGGCCATTATGACACTTGATCTCACTTATGAGAGAATTCAGAGTGGTTGTCTTACCACTCAGAAGGTTGTTGTGAAAGTACAACGTGAAGACAGTTATTAAAGCAATCTGGACAATTAAAGTATCATATAAAAAATAAGTGTTAGCTTTATTACTACCAAGCCCCACAGCAAATTTGCTGCCATTTGTGGCACCAGGATTCATTCCTCATCTGGTGCTAGATCCCTTGCTTTTTCATTGACATGAGTGGCATGACAGATTTGCCATTCTCAAAGGACATGGAAAATCCCTTTCTTGTTGTACAGGGTCCAACATTTAGAATGGAGCACATGAACTCAAATAGGAGCTGTTGACTAAATAGCTTGATCCCCGCCGGCAGGAAGAGAAGCAAGCTCAGCTTCTGACACATAGTAGGCACTCCATATACACTGGTTGGATAAATTAATTAATGAAAAATACCTAAAGAAAAATCCAAATAAAAATGAAACCAAAAAAATCAACAAATTCTTAGGATCAGTGAAGAACTCTTGTGTACAGACCTCTGGGGTTTGTGTTTGCTTGTTTTACCTAACATGTAAACTAAACAGGAGTTCCTTTATCCGGAAATTAGTTATCCAGCAACTTTCTCTATATAAAGCTCTGGTGAATGAGTAAAGGAACACACTAAAAATCACGATCCTATTTTCTGTCATTTAATTTGCAATTCCAACAGGTTTATCTCCCCACCAACTATCAAATAAAAGAAGAGACAGTAACATAAAGAAGCGTAAAGAGATTAATCAAAATGGCAACCAATGAGGTGGTGGGAAAAGTGAAAACAAGCTTACAAGAATTATAAATCTGGAGTAAATAACCTCATACATCTCCATAAACCCTGAAGACATCACTGTATTTGATTTCTTTGAAAGGGTTGTAGTATACAAATCTGTTGCTTTCATTATTGCATTAGTCATGACACCATTGAAAATAACCTTTTCTTAATAACTCACTGTAGTTTGTTAAAAAGGCAAAAATGTGTGTGATATATTTAGTGGGACCAAGTATTCAACACAAAGGATGAGTGACAAGCTTCTTCACTTTTATTTTCCATCATCCTTTTAAACCTGTTTTGTGGGTGTGTTCGTCAGTTGTCCATTACTGTAAAAATACCTGAGATAAATTAGCTGAATAACAGAAAAGGTTTGATTTGGCTCACAGTTTTGGAGGTTTCCATCCATAACCAAGCCATCCCGCTGCTGTGGGGAATCAGCACATTATAGTGGGATGCTGGGGCAAAGGCAACTACTTACCTCATGGCTAGGATGCAAAAAGAGAGAGAAGAAAGGCACGCCCACAGTGCCCTAAAACATTTCAGTAGGCTCCACCTCTTAAAGTTTCTACTTAGGCCCAATTGTGGCCCTCTGGGGAACTAGACTTTAACATATGAACCTTTGGAGGACACTGCAGATGCAAACCACAGAAGCGGGAGTAATTCTGTCCTTGGGTGAAAATTTAGGACCTCTCCATGAGTCCTCTACCTGCAGAGGACACTGATCAACTCTAAGTGGTCTCACTGAAGCCCCTCTCTGCTTTCACACCACTCAAGTGCCTCACTCTAAAATTCTCCTTATAAGATCTTTCCTGATTTAACTTCAGCCTGAGGGAGGTGATCTTAGAAGAGGAGTATGGAAGTTTGTTCAATAAATTTCCAGATACATTCGAGAAAAATGTGCATTTTCATATATCTCGTTGCATCAGTCCAAATATCCAATTTAACACAAGACTACATTGGAGATTTTCCACCAGAATAATATAAACTGGGGAGCAGAGTTAGGTTCTTAATGGGATAACCACTCAGTGTACACAGTTACTCATTCACTAAAGGGTTTGGGATATCCTTTATAAAAACTATTTTTGGAAACATCTGGATTTTTGATGAGATATTTCCAATTTAAATCCAAATGTTTGAGATCCCGAATGTAACCAAAAGTTGGAAAAATAAATTACAGTACAGTGAAAGAGCCTTGTTTTTGCTATCACAATTTAGATGTAATCTGGCTGTACACCAAATTTTATATCACAATTCTGGATCTAAGTCTAGATGTAGACACTGAACCTCTCCATACCTGGAAGAAGCTATTTATGCCAATAAACTCATTTTCTCCATAAACAATAAAAAGATTTATGTACTGTATTTTCAAAATCCAATAATGTAAGTAGCTTCTGCTATTGTGAAAAAATTCATATTTTGTTTGAATTATAAACAATAGAATATAGAATTTATACAAAGGTTTGTTACAGTCTTTTTTTTTAACAACATATCCAAAACTTCTTTGGTATGCCTCTTTCAAAAAGTGAAGTCTAATTCTCCTTTCCCTAAGTGTAATCTGTACTTAATCATGTTCTTCTAGCAAACAGATATAGAAGTGATGGTGTTTGACCTCAAAGATTAGATAAAAATACCACTGAGGCTTCTTCCTTGCCATCTTAGATTGTTCCATTTAGGAAAAACCAGTTGCTGTGTTGTCAGGATACTCAAGCAGACCTAAGGGGAGGCCAATATGGTAAGACACTGAGGCCTTCTCCATGGCCAGCAAGGCGGCGGGCATCTTGGGAGCAGACCCTCCAGCCCTAGTTAAGCATTTAGATGATGGAAGCCACCAGCAATTGCAAGATGGCAACCTCATAAGAGACTCCACACCAGACATCCAGCTAAGCCTCTTCCATATACCTGGCCAACAGCATAGAAGCTGTGCGGTAACAAATGCCTGTTGTTTTAACCCACTAAATTTTTGAGCCATTTATTATGCAACAATAAATAATGAATATGGAATTAATTTGACTTTCTATTCTTTTATGAAAATCAGTATTACTTACGAAATCAGTGACTTCTGAACACACACAAATCTAACTTTTTGAATGGAAGGAGTAGCATCTCTAAATTTTTATCCCTGAAGTTCTATATAAATAAATCTTGAATTCTTCCAATTTAGCTCATTGATGCTGTCATGTATACCCCACAAACACATGTTAAGTTAAATTACTTTTAAATGAGAGGTATAAGCACAGATTTTTATTAGACTACACTGTGCTATGTACATGACTGTCACTAATAAACTTAACAGTGCATCCAAAGTTACTTCTGGATGCTTCTTCTATTAGCTCTTTTTTATAAAGGCATCAATTTACTTTTTATTTGTTTAGGAACTTATGGCTAAAAAGGAAAGCAGATGGATGTTTATTAGGAAGATAAAACTTATCTTTTGTGAGAATGAGATAAAAGAAATTGCACGTAGGACCCTAAATAATGCTTGTGCAGCATTGATCATGATGACTCCATACATCTGCAGGGAGTTTACAATTACCCATACTTACCTCACTTAATCCTCCCAACAGGCTAGTAGAGCAGGCATGATTTTTCCCATTTTGAATATTTGATGATTCCAAAGCTGCTAATGTGAGAGTCTTCCAGGACTCACCTCCTCTTGCAGACTTCTGAAGACAACCCTCAAGGTATAAACATCAATTCCCCTTTTCTTCTCCTCTAAAGATGTGAATTGTTTCTGGAAAGAGATGCAAATTGAAGGTCTGAGGGTAGGCAAATTGGAGACAAAGAAAGTCTTACTCCTCTACAGTAGAAGCATGTTCAGTACAGAGGGACGTGGGGGATACAGGGGTACAAGGGGAGAGGAATTTTAATGGGCTATATGGGCGATGTACTGCAGCTCTTTTACCTTCCTTTGAGAGAGGTGAGAAATTAACAGAATCTGTTTTAATTATTTCTGCCTGTTGAACTGTGCTTTTTCAACACATCACTTTAAAACTCCTGGGTTTTGAGATGGCGCATTTAAGTGTTCAGGTTCAGATAGTGCAAATGACCTTCCCAGGAATTCAGATCTTCTAATTAAATCAAGAGTTTTCCCCACTTTATCAGTCGTCCCTCTCACTCATTCATGCACACATCGAATGGTACTGGTCACACAGTATACTCCAGGTACCGCCATAGGACTTGAGAAACAACTTGGCTTGAAGGTGCAAAAGCTGTCCTTCTGAAACACAGCGAAGGAGTTAGAGACCTGAATTTAGTCCCCTTTGGGTCAGATTGTTCCTGTGTTTGGAATAAACAACCTGAGTGGACTCTTTAATTACTCTAACGCAAAGCAAACACCCACCCATTGTTCTGAGCTAAAGCTGTGAAATGACAGTGTAATCGATGTTTTAGAATCAGAACAAAAGCCTTCTGTAATTGTAAATTTTTACCTATGGTTGAGCCAAAGTTTTTGTTGATTATTTTTTTCCTCCGTTGTTGTTTGTTTTGTTTTCTTCGAGATTGAGTGGCAGGAATACGCCTTTTCTCTACATGGATGGAGGAAGCCTGTGCCAGAAAACTTTTTTCCTCTTGAGAAGAGAAGGACACTCAGGCACAATCCTACCATTAGGCTAACAGAAGGGGAGCTGCGCCCAGGCTCTTTGTATTTCAGGCTATACCAGGCAGTGGTGTCCTGCACACTATGTTGAGACCAAATAAAAGACACTTTGGGAAATCCACTAAGGTTGGGATGCTGTGTTCTGATGTGCTGACCATGTTGGGGCTGCTGCTACCACCTTTGATTATGAAATGAGAACTTGGGCTTAACCTTGGGATGGGCTAAAGAGGAAACCAAGGGCCATTCCTCTCACTCCAGTATCCCACATTGCTCTCAACAATTCCCTCTCCTCTCCTCTCTTAGGTTCTAAGCTACTACCACCCTTTTTGGATTTCCTTCTACTTCACTAGATGCTCATGCTACATGCCCACAGAGTGGTAGCAGCACTGTCCCAAGGAGAGTGGGTGGTCCTAGGCCCTTGGGGAACAACAGCAAGGCTTTGGGGCAGATTCTGATGAAAGGGTGACACAGTCAGCAGCACAGGCTCAACCTCAACTGAGCACCATGAACATGAGACACCCCAAGGTGCTCTGAGAGCCCTGGAGAGGGCTGGGGGACACCAGGAGTGGATCAAGGCTGCTAACAATGGCACGGGATACCTAGCCATGGTAATCTACTGTATTAATGGAAATGTGACCTTACCACCAGTGAAAAGCATTTCGGACATGTATGTCAGTGTTTGCACCAGAGAATAAGCTAGAGGTTCTGTCCTCAAGGGCCATTCAGCCTAATAAGAGAGACAGACAAACAAATAATGGCCGTCCAATTTGATCAGTGCTCTCACAAGAGTAAATGCCAGGCAGAAGTATGGCACAAAGCTTATCAGTAACTAATCTTCACTAGGAGGTGGCACCAAGCAGACAAGACTATCAGTGGATTATTCTTCTGTGGCTGGAGTTATGGCCCCTTAGGGCTTTTTCCAAGAAATTCCCCAAATGATCAAATTTTAGATTTCAATATTTTCAGAACAAATACAACCAGTCCTATGTGTAGAGAAATGAAGATCATCCTCACTACATGTTGTCCTTGATTTAAAAGTGCCACCAAAAATGAGTTTGTAATTTACTGAAGAAAATAGAATCTCATGCAAGTTATATTTTCTTTGTGCACATTTTTAGTGCCATGCCAATATTATTAGTGTTGTCGTCTCTTTGCAGGGGGATGTTTTGCATTACAATGAAAATAAAAACGGGAACCAGACGGGAAATGTCTTCATCATTGTCGCATCAATGCCATCATTTGGGGGTAGCAGAAAAGCAGGCACAAATCAACAGAGCTGTTCCAAAGACAGCAGGTACCAACAGGCTTTCCTTACCTTCTTTCTTTCTCTGGTCCAAATGACTTATTTGATGCCTGTGCCTGTTTTTCTCCTTCTGGAAATTTTTGAGAACTTCTGAACACCTATGACTCTTCTCCCCCTAGGTATCAAGAGTCTCAAAGGGATAAAGCATGGTACAGTATTTTCCTAATACCATTGGAAGGAAGCTTCTGGACTTGTCTTCAGGAACCCTGTGCCTCATTCCAAGGCCCTCCTAACAAGATAACCCTTAAATATGCAGGTGGGTTCATCATCTCAGAATGGCAACCATTTGCTAATGATAAGGAGTACAATTAGATTACTTTTCTTGAGGCAGGAATCAATAGCCTGGTGTATGTGGAGCCGATTAGACATTGCTAATTAGAGCTTTCAGACATTAATCAAATACCACGTATGGGGCTAATCAACCAAAAGCAATGTGGGAAGCAGAAAAATCTATAGTGTCCCAAGTCACTCCTTGAATTTTCCAACCTGGTTCACCTTGAAAGCCAACATAAAGACAGCAATCCCTGCAGCAGGTCTGCATTAAGTGGGCTGGGAGACTTGTTTCACGTGCGCTCCAGCCTTCTGCAGTGTGAGGCCAACATGATGTCATCGAGCTCCATCTTAAACAAACACAGGCTCCATCCTGCAGCCTTGACACACTTTTCACTGACACACAGAGCTGTTTGTTGGCCAGTCCCAGTGAGGCAGCCAGTGCTCCTAGGCCTAGGTAATAAATAAAACTAAATGCTCACTAACTAATATATTATTCATGGAATTGCCCATCATACTACATACTTGCATTCATACAATTATTCCTGTGTGTTTAAATAATGAATGTCAGGTTTGTGTTTACTAAAACAGATCACTGATTAATACACAGTCAAATCAAACAGTGCTTTATTGAAAGACTTCAAAATACTGTACCACATCAGTGTTATCTACCTCAGTTTAGGGATAATTTCTATAATGTGAATTTTGAGGCATGTGATACTACTGCATAATATGGGCTTGAATAAAGATTCACCAATAATACTGGGAAAATTCAGATGTGATTTAAGATTGATGGAATATATTAAAAATATTCCCAAGCACCCAGGTCCTTAATTGTTGATCGTTTAATGCTTCTGAATGTTGCCCAGTAAAAAGCTATTTATTGCCCAACAAGCTCTTTCAATCTCCCATAATCTCCTTTTAAAACATATTTTGTTGAAATCCAGCAACATGTGTGCACATGCTATCATATTTTTAATCAGAAATAGAAAGTCAGCTTTAAATAAATTCAATTTCCAAAAGATTCATATGAGAATTAAGATTCACAGCCTATAGGGATTGATCAGGTTTTAGACTCTTAAAAAGCATGTTCCTCCAATCACTCTTAGAACTGTCAGCTTTAGACAAGCAGGGAGAGAGAAAGGGAATTTCTAGGATTTAGTTATCAAGCACACAGACCAGTACTGGAGAAAAGAATAGTACAATATACGAAAAATAAATACAGAACCCAATCTGGATTTGGATCTGACCTCTCCAACATATTAGTAGTGTGGCCTGGCCAAATGGTTAATGTCTCTGAGCCTCTGAGGTAAGAATAGTAACATCCAAGGTGATCATGCAACCTGAGCTCCTACAGGTGAGCACTTGGGACAATGTCTCCCTGAAGGGAGACAGCTAACAGATGACTGGCCAAGTTCCCTTGGTCTCTTCTGATAATTCTAGTTTTACAAACCATGCCATTCTAAAAGGCAGGAATTACATCTTTTGCATATTTGTTGTTGTTGTTGTTCTTGCTGCCTGATATAGATGACTCAAAAAATCACTACTGACAAAAAAGCCACCAAAAAGATATTTTGGGGGACCAGGTATTTAGCTCAGTGGTTCCACCACCTACGTAGCAAGCCAAAGGTCCCAAGTTCAATCCCGGTACCAAAAAAAAACAAAACAAAACAAAGATATTTTGGGAACACATGGAAGATTTTTTACTTTCTTTTCTAAAAGTCCACATTGGATAGATTCTCCAAAGCAGTAATTTCCAGAAATCAGAAGGGATGGTCCAGAAGATCCAAAGAAAAATCTCTCCGATAATTTCTAGCTTTAAAAAGTATGGTTATAGGGGAAACAAATTCTCTCCTTCACTTCTCTGGCCTCTTCCTCATAATTTTGGGGATATTCATGTATAGAAAATGTAAGGCAGAGCACAGAACACAAATATGAAAGCTATCAAAACACTTATTTCATGAACTATAGAGCTCTGGATAGACTGCTGGTGAAAATTAAAAATTATGGAGTACGGAGAATAGATGTTGGAGAAAGGTCACAGCTTAAAGATCTTTTAAGCAAAGGACAATTTTACTAAACATATCAAGTGGGAAGCACTGTGGTCAGATTCCTTCAGTTTGGATCAGGGATACACCATGGGCTTTTGCTTAATGCAAGTATAAAAAGTACAGATAAAATGCTATGTCCTTCTTGTGCACCTCAGCTATCAAGTGAAAGGCAGCATACCCATGGAAAGGGCTGGCAGTAAAACATCTGAAGGATCTGGCCTTAGAACGGGAGCATGGAATGTAATTGAGATCATATCTTTCTAATTAAAAATCATTGTTTCCAGCTGGGTGTGGGGGTGCACATCTGTAATCCCAGCACTCTGGCAGCCTGAGGCATAAGAATCATGGGTTCAAGCCTAGCCTGGGTAACTTAGCGAGACCTTGTCTCAGAATAAAAGTTACTTAATAAATTAATTAAAAGGGCTGGGGATGTGTCTCAGTACAATGATCCTGTACCAAAAAAAAAAATTGTATTACCTTCCGTTCTTTAAAATAAGCAAGTTCAGTGCATATATTTTCCATATGTCATGGTAGTGATACTTAAAATTTTAAAAGCTTTTACCAAAGTTGAAAACTCGTCATATTCTGTCAATTTTTCATTGTCTTATTATTTAATATCTTCCTACATCTAGCCAAACTGCACTGTGGCGCTATTTTGTAGGCAGCCTGGGAAGAATGATGGCCCTCTCTTGCCAGGCTCTCACACCCATTAGTCTCAACTGAACTGTCATTTTTTACAACAATTTTTAATTTAATAAACCATAAGTCTTTATTTACAACCTAAGAATATCGCAATGGAATAGTCATACCATCTCTGTGCGATTGGGAATTAAATCTCTGTCATTTGGAACCAAATTCCCACTTCCAAAAATATTGGGAGTCCCTAGATAAGCCATGTCCTCTCCCAGGGACTCTAGAGCAGTAGAAATTCAACCACGTCACATCCAAGAGCATCTGGCAGCTAAGGCTTTGCTACAGTGGTTGTTCATTCTTTATTCAAATGGATATGGGCTCTGTGAGCCACTCTGTTCTGGAAGAAAACAGCTGCTGACATGCAAGGAGAAAGGAGTGAATGTTTCCTTAAAAATCTGAGCCTCTGAATTTCATTCTGAAACCCCTATTCCTAGGCTACCCTTGTCCTGACTCTATTCATTAGACTCCATCATCCCAAGTCAATTCATATACACAACCCAAGCTTCCGGTAATGAGGGACTGCCAAGACAAATGCTCTACAGCTGCGTGAAGTCTCAAGTTATTGAATTAGGTTGGCATAACTTTAAATATTAAACAATCTTCCCAGCCCCTGGTTATTGTCACTCACTACGGGAGACATATGTCATATTATCTGCCCAACATTGTTTCTCCTGGTCTGACAACAACACCCCTTTTTCCTCTGGGTAATTATCCTTCTGCCAATTCAAGTAGTGCTGGATACCTGGGGAGAAAATGGCTCCCAAAAAAGGCCACCAGAGACTTTCCCTGGATTTTACATGTGGACACTGAGGGGAAGGTAATCTCTGTTTCTGAGCATCATTCTCTAGTTTCATGAAGCCTGAAGCACTCTCTGCAGACTCCCTCACCCACTCAATAGGATTAACCAAAAAGATAAGCCAAGAAAGAGACTCAATGATATCATTTTTTAAAATCCCTGGATCCAACCATGCTTGAGGCCAATTCAGCATCTAGACTTTGAAATTATATTGGCCAATACTAGACCTTCTGTAATGTAAAGAGCCCTTTCTGACACGTGCACATATTTTAATCCACAGACCCCACCTTTAGGTTCTGATATGGTTTGGATATGTAATGTCACCCAATGGTTCATATGTTGAAAGCTTGGTCCAGCAGTGTTCTGAGGTGGGACTTTTGGGGAGTAATTGGATCATGAAGGCTCTGAGCTCATCAATGGATTAATCAGTTGATAGGATCATAACTTGATAGGCCAGGGCGGGGAATTTAGCTCAGTTGTTCCACTACCTGCCTGGCAAGTGCAAGGTCCGGAGTTCAATCCCCAGTACCAAAAAAACCCAAACAAACAAAAAACTTGATAGGCCACTGGCAAGTGATGGAAACTGGAGAAGATTGGGCCTACTTGGAGGAAAGTCACTGAGGGCATGACCTGGAAGAATATGTCTTGTCTGTGGCCTCTTCTTTTCTCTTTCTCTGTCTCTCTCTGCTTCCTGGCTACCGTGAAGAGAGAAGCTTTCTTCCTCATACACTCATGTCCACCATGACACTCTGCTTCACTTCAGCCCAAAGCAATGGAGCCAGCACCATGGACTAAAGCCGCTGAAACATAAGCCAAAATAAATCTTTCCTCTTTAAAGTTGATTTTCCCAGGCATGTTGTCATAGTAATGGAAATCTTACTAACATAGGTTCCTTTAATTTGTTTTTTTTAGCACTTTCCTCCCCTCCCCCAAGGCTGGATTGAAAATTCTTTGCCCGCACACCTAAATCCCTACAGAACACAGGTTATTTCATCCCTTGGTTATAAACTCACTCAAATTTCATTTTATGATGGAAGTGTTTGCCTCATCAAATTATCTGCTATCCTCAGGGACCCAACTTCTTAGAAAGTTCTAGTGAAACTTCCTTGTCATTGTAACTCTGGGTTTTTGTTTTACTTCCCTGATCTAATGATCTCTACTCTAATTATACTAGATTTTCCCTTCCATTCCTCACCCTGCTATTCTTATTTTCTTTCTTCTTCACTGTCCTTTTTTAAAAAGGTTTTTCTGCAGCAGGGGCTATTAACAAGGTCCATAGAGTATTTATTAACAGGCTTTAGGATGTCTCAAAATCTCTTGAAATTATATGCAAGTTTTATATGAATATTCATATTTACAGACATTAGTTATCAATTGCTATGTATCAAATTACCCCATAATTTAGCAGCTGAAAACAGCAAACATTTATTATGTCACAGCTCCTATGTGTCAGAAATCCAGATGCGGCTCAACTGGGGGCCTCTGCCTCTCGTGATGCAGCAGTTGCAATATCAGTCAGGAATTTTCGTACCATCTAAAGGCTCTCGGGAAGGCAAATCCATTCTAAGCTCACTCATGAGGCTGTTAGTAGGAGTCAGTTTCTTATACGTTGTTAGGAGGAACCTGCCTATTCTTTCCCAAGTGGATCTCACACAGGCCAGCAGGAGAAATAAAGGGCAAATGAAGGAGACACCACTTTCTTTATGCAATCTAATCTCAGCAGAGGTATCCTGTCTCTTTTGTTGTATTCTATTTACTAAGCCCTGCCCATTCTGAGAGGGAGGGGCTGTAGGGGGGTCAGGTGGTAGGCTGCAGGGTCACTGGGGGCCATCTCAGGAATTGTCTACCACAGGCATCTGGAAAGAAATTGGAGCCATATTTTTTATCATATTTTAAAATTTCTGAATCAACATTTGTATTAAGTCTTTGTCTCAACCACCAATTTCACCAAAAGTCTTTTATAATTTCACAAAACAAGTCAGTACAAATCTCTCTAGAGAAAGGCTGGAGTTAACCTTTACATTGGAAGAGTTTAACCTGCTGTTAAAACTTTTGTGAGGCAAGGATTCTGTGTTATCAGCTATATCTGTCCACACACCCTCTCTCTCTGTCTCTCTCTCTCTCTCTCTCTCTCTCTCTCTCACACACACACACACACACACACACACACACACACACACACACACACGCTTTACTCCATGGTCACCTGATAAGAAATGCAGTGTTTTGATCACACAGGACAAGTGCCTGTCTTACAGACTACTAGTACTAGTTCTTACAACTTTTGGTCATCGGACCCTTTTACAATCTTCAAAATTATTGAGGACTCTAAAGACTTTCTTTAAGTATGTTGTACAGGTTAGAAACAAAAATTGAGAAATTCTAAGAATACTTTAGCCTCTTTAAAATATATATATCATGTACCAACATAAGTATTTTTATGAAAAATAAAAATATTTTGCTTTCCTAAAACAAAAAAAAATGAAGGACGCCAATGTTTTACATTTTTAGAAATGTAATCTCTCGCTTAAGACAAGACAGCTGGATCCTCATATCTGCTTCTGCACTCAAACTTTATAATGTGTTGTTTTGGTTGAAGTGTGTGAAGAAAATCTGGCCTTATACAGTCACATAGATATGTCACTGTAAAAAGAAATATTTTCATACCCTTTTCATGTGGTTTTCAATACTTTTTTGATACTAAGTCAAAACCTGACCACGGTAGTTTCCTAAAGGTTTCAGAATGTGGAATCCAAAACCATACAAGTAACTTTTCCCCATTCTCTCATAGTCCACTGGTCTATCTTGCACTACAAATCTTTTATTAATATATGATTTTTAACATCATTCATTAGATCATCAGGGAAAAAAGTAGTTCACCAAAAATCACAGATCTTCCTAGTATTGACACATTGTTATAGAATTCCAAAAAAGTCACATTTGTAAAGAGACAACCAACCTCATTATGAGTCTTTAGATACTGAGAAACACTCAAGTTCATGGTGGTAAAGACAAGGTTTTCAAAATTCTAATTTTCACTTGGGAACCTAAATTTTATCAGTGGTTCTAGGAACTCATAGTTATTTTTCTTAAAATAACAAGCCCACTACATTCATTTCTGAGAAAATATCTACCAAATATTCAAGTCTAAATGACCACAGAGCTAGGGATGTAGCTCAATGGTAGAGCAAGGTTTAATCCTCAGTACTTAAAAAAGAAAAAACCTAAATAACCATAATTTATTGTTCTTCACATAAAAACAGTGTTCCATGAAAAGAGCTGGCTAGTTCAAAATGTATGTCTTCTCAGGTCAACCATTCTGGTCAGGACAAAGAAGAATGTTTTATTCATATTTTCCATTTGATCAGATAGAGTATCACAAAGATCTAAAGAGTTGAGATTTAATAAACCATAATAATGTTTATTGCTTTGTTATTTTTAGATGACAATGGCTTTTCTTTTGCTTGGAAGTGTGGTGAAATATTCAACAACCACTCTTACAACCTAGCTCTGCCTGGAATCATCTAAGACACCAGTTTTACCCATCCTTGATTTTACATCAACAGTGTGTCAACATACTGAAAAAAAAATAATAATTTATTCTTATGAAAATAGTTTTGACTTCATAAACACACTGAAAGTGACTTGAGGATCCCTAGAAATCCATGGTCTATACTTTGAAAACCATTATTATAGACTTTATATATACATTTTTAATTCTAGTACTTGTTTACACTGAGGGAAAAGGGTTTGACATACTATGTAATCACTTTTGCTTTTCAAGGTCTGATAGGAAAAGAGTCCTCCAATAGAACGTTTTGATTTATGAGTATGAACCATCCACTGTTTCCCCAACATCACTAATTCACAGTTTTCCAGAGAACAATCACTTTCTAAACTTAAATATTTAAAGACATTTTATCAATCTGAAGAAAAGCCTATCTTGCCACATAATGATACCCTTAAGTATATAACTATTTCAATTTTTAAAATAAACTTTTCATCAAGAGAACTGTCTAAAATCATCTCAGGTTCTGCCACTGATAACTCATTTTTGAAAAGTCTGCAATAACCCCTCTCTACTTGTGAGCTCATTCTTTTGTCAAACTCCATGTTATGCAAATTTACTTTCTTATATCTTTTAGATTCTTGTACCTACAGATTGCAAGTCACTCCTGATGAGGACAATTGGAAAAAAAAAAAGAAAGAAACTGGGGATTGGGAGAAAGAAAAGGGAAGTAAAGCAGATGCTAGTGAAGAAATAGAGGTTTGGGCATGAAGCTCTGGGAGAAATAAAAGGAGGAGAAGGAGGCCCAAGCCCCAAATGGCCCTCCAGGGTCTGATGAGGCAGGGAGACGAAGTGGGTATAAAAGGCCTGGTAAAATGTTCCTGAGTGTGGGGAGCATTAGGCTCAGGCATTGAAAATAAAAGATGTCTACGCAGCTGTGTTAAATGAAGCTTACCACAGAATTTTTCCATATGAAATCTCCCAGTACTTTTGCATCTGTGAGACCAAAGCATTTGGATGAGAGGCATGTCTGAACACAAACACACACGCACGCACGCACACATGCCCTGCCTCTTGGTGTTCATACTTCTGCAATGAATCAAAACAAATTTGAAAGCATCTTGTGGTTATGGGAAAAGAGATCCTGTAAAGTCTCCATTGAAGAAAGTATAAATGGGAATTAATACTATAATGCCATTATTAGCCCTTCCAGATAGGAAAAATGCCTTTCATAGTTTCATTTTATTTCTGTTATCTTTATTGCTTCATGCTAGCAAATATTTTTAAAGTATCTGTGAGGATTTCCATTGGCTCACTTTTTAACTTGTTCTTCAGAGTTGCCTCTACATAAGGCAAAGGTAACAAAGAGGGGCCCGTTAGGAGGGGAAAGGTGCTGAGAGTCTCATCTATCCTTCCAAGAACTCCTTTGCCATGACCTACTTTGCATGTAAGGCTCTCCCTACGTTTTGACCTGAAAAAAGGACTGGAGGTGCTACAAAAGAAAAAAATTTAAGTAAGAAAGCCACAATCATAAGCTCTAACTTGTTCCTAAAGTTGAAAAGTTTTCTTTCCAACTTGCAAAAAAATTGACAAATACAACATGCCAAAATTATATGAAAAGTAGCATACAGACACATTGACAGGTACTTGATAAAAGAAGAAAATCAAATGGCCAATGAGCAGTGAAAATGTCTTCTACACCCATTAGTCATCAGGAAAATGCAAATCAAACCCACTGCAAGACTCCATGGTGTATCCACCAGAATGGCTACATTTAGAAGATACAACCAAGTTGTTGGACAGAAATGGAATAATGGGAACTTCAGTTAAATACAGGTGAGTGGGTAAATTGGTATAACCAATTAGAAAACTGGAAATATCTACTAAAGCTGAAAATGTACAAACCTGAGAAGCCAGCATATATATTCCTGGGTATATACCAAATGTATGATGATCCAAAGACATTCAAGAATGTTCCCATCAGCACCATTCTCAATAGAGAAAAACTACAAACAAAATAAATGCCATCAACAATAAGACAATTAAGTAGCATCATATTCCCATATGGAAAATTATACAGCAAAGGAATGAACTACTGTGACTAAAAATACCTAAACACAAAGAAGTATGCTTCTATTAATATAATGTTCAAAAAGAAGGCAAAACCAATATATAGCACTCTGGAAATCTGAGGCAAGAGGACTGCAAGTTTGATCCCAGCTTAGGCAACTTAGCAAGACCATGTCTCAAAATAAAAATTAAAAAAGGATAGGGATATAGCTCAGTGTGAAAGCCCTAGGTTCAATCTCTAGTACCACAGAAGAGAAGGGAAGGAGAGGAGAGGGGAAAGAAAAAGGAGGAGGAAAAAGAAATTATAAGAACTATCTTTGTATTAGAAATGCATGGAAGGTCTCCAAGGGGGACTTTTCGTATACTGTACTGGCAAAGTTCTGTTTCTTGGTCTGGGTATAGTCACCTAAAGTTTGCTCTTTTAGAAAATTCATCAACAGGTAGAGATGTGACCTGTGTTACTTTTCTGTTGCTATAACAAAATACCTGAGATAATCAATTTAAAAAGAGGAAAGATTTGTTTTGGCTCAGAGTTTTGGAGACTTCAGTCCATGGTTGGTTTGCCCATTGCCTTTGGTCCTATAGCAAGATAACACATCACAGTCAAAGCATGGGACTAAGGAAGATAGCACCTTGTGGCTAGAAGTAAAAGAGCTAGGGCAGAAAATTCCAGGGTCCTATAGTTCACTTCTAAGGCACACCCCAGTGGCCCAAGGCTTCCGCCTGGCCCCACCTACTGAAGATTCCACCTCCCAGTAGCACCATGCCAGGAAGCAAGCCTTTAACACACGGACCTTTGGGAGAGAGTTAAGATCCAAAGTACAGAATGGTCTATGTAAATAGGGAAGGGTGGAGGGGGTGAAGGGCACACAGGTAGTAGGAAAAAAATAAGAACTAAGATACATCATGTACAGTACAAACACCCAATGATGAATGTAAATGAACTGTATACCTAAAATGTACCAATAAAAGAACTTAAAACAAAGTACTGAATGGTATGGGAACTTTTTTTCTATTTGTTGTTATTTCAGTAAGAAATGTATTTCTGGAAAAGAATATTATTAATTTAAATTATCTTTAAGTAGAATTTTAGGATCTTTTAGTATTTCATTATATTTCTATTTAGCACTCTCCCTTTTTTAGTTTTACTCTCTACATTTTAGACAGATTAAAAATTCATTCACTGTTTTCCAAAATGTCCCATGTTAATGGGTTGCTGTTCTAAAAGCAAAAGAATGTACTCTCTTTTTGCTAGTACCCCTGCCCTGAACAGATGAATTAATAAATCCGACACATGTGCTTTGAATATCTACATGGAATGGACTCTGTGCTTGGCTCTGGAAATGTCTGGGCACAGTTTTGGTCTAAGGGAGTTCACTA
This sequence comes from Heterocephalus glaber, assembly GCF_053883595.1. NCBI lineage: Eukaryota > Metazoa > Chordata > Mammalia > Rodentia > Bathyergidae > Heterocephalus > Heterocephalus glaber. Next base: position 13,788,726 of record NW_028258315.1, read on the forward strand.
ACTAATAAGGGAAATCGCAGCCGAGAGCAGTTGTTAGACTGTGTGTGAAATGCCCTGCTGAGCCAGTACCTCCATATGAGGGCATCACACAGAAGCATGGCTATTATTGCTCATGTCTCTGGGACCACATTTCTCTCCTCAATTCTTGAAGGATATTTGGACTCAGTGCCACAGAGCGTTATGACTCACATTTGTTTTGTGTTTTTCATTGTTAACTTGTCACCTCCTAATCAAGGGTAGAGAGTTGGCCTGATGCTGTATATCCCACTTAAGAAGTAGGCCCTTTAAAATACCTAATGAGAGAAGGAAGGAAAAACAGGGAAGGGCATCTATAAAGTGGGACTTTGCATTCTGAGATGCAAAAGAAGCAGGAAGCATCTTTCCTCAAAGAAGTCAGCAGACAGCAGTCCACAGATACTGGAAGAGGGTGTCCTCCCTGTGTTCAGGTCTGTACTTGCTCAGAACCTATAGAACAAATAAAGACTCTAGAACTACTTACCTGGTTGAATTCAAACAAGAAAAAAAAATTGCCCTGATTTAACTTTTCTGCTATGGAAACAGGATGTTTTGGGATAGAAGAGAATCACTCCAAAAATGCACCTACACTTTTAGAACTTCCGTGACGACTCATTCTGCTATAATTAATGTTGCAGTACAACAAGCAATACCCCAAAGTATGATGATCTGACATGCTGAGCACTTTGAATTAAAGGAAACTGAAAGCCTTAGGAGATATGTTATAATCAACACCTGTCCAGCCTTCCCTGTTCCCCTTGCCAACCCCAAGCACAGAGAGGGACTTGTCTCTGAAATCCCCTTATCTACCTAGATTTGCCAAAAGGAGCCCAATTGCCTTTGATCCCATCCCTGAGATTCCATTAGTCAGGGAAGATTAAACTCAGATTGCAGGAAGGAAGACTGAGAAATGTCACCACATTTAGACTTAGTTTGTCACCAGCCACTGTCTGTTCTTCATTCATTCAACTTCCTAAGAGAATCATTTACAAACTATTGTGGTTTTTGGGCTCATTCAATTCCACAGAAAATCACTTACTTTGCTGAAAAATTGCCTATGTTTCCCCATCTCCCTTTCTTTATGAAGAAGAGAGATGAGCTTCTTAATCTCATTAGGTGATTATTAGATAATCACCTTCCTTTCATGCCCCCATGCACATTAATAAATGTGTATGACTTTTTCCTACTGCTCTGTCCATTGTCAGTTCACACTCATGAACTTTCAGAGGGCAGAGGGGAAATCCACACCTGACACACACACACAAACACACACCCACTAATGTCTGACTATGGGTGTCCAACCCTTTTTTTTTTTTTAGTGATACCACGAACTGAACATTAAAAAATCAAGAGGGCAAGCAGCCCATGGGCTGCAAGCTGGACAAGCATCTTGACCGTCCCTCTAGTGTGGAGATTTAAGTGAGATGGCACAGGACGCAACTGATAAGATGCAGGTAAGGAATTTGCACAGTGCCAGGATTCCCAGCAGCCAAATACTAACAGCTCAAGCTCCACGAGAGATGAAAATGGGGTGAGGGAGGAAAGACAGGGAGAGAGAGATTGCTTGACATGGTCGGGGTACATCAGGATGCTGAGAAATAAAGGAAAGGAAGAGAAACACATGGTAGAGAGAGACTGAAACCGATGCTGCCTTCATTTCTTAACCCCCTCCCCAAATTAGTCTAATTACAGTTCTCCACCTGGGAACAGCACCAGAACATTCTATGACCAGCAGAGATGAGTGTGGTGATTATTGTTACTCATTACATGTCGATATTCAAATATCTCAATTATGAGACCAATCCCCTTCCCTGCCACCTTCTAAATGAACACTTTCCAGGATGCCATCTCTTCTTGTCACAGCTTATCAACAAATTATCCAGCACCCAGCTCTAACAACCTCTTTACCATGATGTTCAGAGCAATTAACTAAGAGGCAAAGCCCTAGGCATCTGATGTTTTCCTGCTTCCATAACAGGTGTCAAGGAAATGTTGTTTCTCCAAAGGTACACAAAGCTGTGGTCCTGCCCTTGCACTGATCCTCTTCCACAAGCAGCCTGGACACCGGTCCCCTGGCGAGCACTCACACACCTCTTTGCACTAGTTCCTGAGCTGCACATTAGCCACACTGCACCGTTTCAGAGCCTGCAGCCTGGAGACCCCTTTCCATTGCACGAGTCCATGCTTCCATCAGCCTCTTATGGCAGGATCATTATTCATAATTCATGCTTCTCCTTTGGTTTCCTTTCCAGGTCTCTCTGGGATGGTGCTTAAACATCTCTACTCACATCAAGCACATGCTGGTTCTTCCTTCATTAATAATTAATGGTAATGATGATAATCATATGCAAATGATTAAAGAGTATTTATCTTCTGTCTTTAATCTATTGGTCACTCCTGTCATTGCTGCAAATGGAACTACTGAGGCACGGACAAACTCAGACAACTCTAAGACGCACTGCCTGGATTTTATGTTATACTTAAGAAGACAGAAAGCCCATCATGAAAATGTGCTGCTTTTGTCATCAAAATCTAAACCATGCCCCTTGTTAACTACCCCAACCCTCAGCTCTTGTCCTCAGATGAGGGTGAGGCTACTCCTAGGTCACAGGGATGGGCAAGAGCATCTAGATTAAGCCACCAAGCCTACATCCTTGCTGCTCAAAGTATGGTCCTTGCATTAGCAGCATTGATGCTGTCTGCGTGCTTGTTAGAAATGCAGAATCTCAAGTCTTACATGAGATATTCTGAGTTAGTATCTGCCCTTTTTTTGTGTGGTGCTGGGGACAAAATCCAGAGCCTCATGCATACTAGGCAGATGTTGTACCACTGAGCTATACTCCCAACCCCAGTGCGTAACTTTTAACAAAAATGCCAGATAATTCACATGCATGTTCAAGTTGGAGGGCACTGACAATGTGCCCTGCACAGTAATTGTCTCAAGTTTGACAAATTGAGTTGATGAGGACCAAGAGGATCTAATTTGCTGCCTTCATGTTACATAGCAGCCAGGAAAGTAAACTGATAGTGACTGGATTTAACCCTGGAAGTCTGTATTTTCCTATTGCTGGCAGCTGTCTTGCAAGCAGAAAAGGAAAGCCTGCATGGAAATCAAGTCCAGAGAAGGGAAGAGAGAAAAACCAACTAGGACCTCAATTACATGATTGAGCCCTGTGTTCAACTGTGCCAAAAGCCAAATCTGCAATGGAACTGTTAAGATGCTTGAAATGTATAGCTCCCCCTTTTAATTAAAGAAATATAAATGTGCTTCTCTGTCACTTGCAACCAAAGAATCCTAAATGATCATCACCCAACTCCCAGAAGAAAATGTCTACTGCCTACCTGAAGGGCAGGTAGTTTCTGGTATTCTAAAGCCACATCTAAGCTAATTTTTTTGAACCTTTTCTTTCAAAACATCTCCTAGCTTAGTCTTTTAAAATATGCACCACCTCAGTGGGGGAAGAAACCTACAAGCCAAAGGGTACCAAATTGCTTAAAGGTTTGCTTTGTGTTTGTAATATCTTAGATGTGACCCTTGCTTTTCCTCTTTTCTCTTAAGAGATGAAAGACTTCTTGGAAATGCCAGGCATGCTGCTGTCATTTGGAAATGACAGCCAGCCCAGAGAAGGTTAATGCTCTCATCAAAAATGCCCATCTTCTAAGTTGGTTAAATGCATCTTTCTGGTTTGCCTGATGGCTCCTTCCTTTTCCAGATTACTCAGCATCTGAGTGAAGTTTTTGCAACTTAGCTGCCTTTGCCAAAGGCTGGGGGCGTCCAGATTTTCCATGGGTTCCAAGTTTAAGTGAACCCAACCTTCCTACCTCTCCAAAGCCCAGACACTCCCACAGAAACCCAAGTACCCCACCCCACCCCACTCAAGTTAGCAGCACTGATGAAACTTCTTCAAACTCAGGCATCTAAAACCTATTGGCAGCTGTCCAAAATGAGCATGTGTTGGGAAGTGGAGCTGTTGTTTCTGTATTTTGGTCAGAATTCCTTGATATTATCAGTTTTAAAATTAGTTTTGTTTCTGAGATAGGCTTGAACAACTTAATGTATGACCTGGGCCAGCACAGGTGAATCAGGGCACAAGCACTGACTGAGAGGTGACCCTGCATGTGCCAATAGCAGCTGGACGAGAACCAGAGAGATGGGTTCTCTCATTCTGTAGCAAATCTAACAAGAACAGCATGTTAGCATCCCATTCCTGCTGTAACAAATTACTGCAAACTTAGTGACTAATAACAGAAGTTCATTTTGTAATTGTTTTGAGAGCTACAAGTATGTAAGGCATATAAGGGGTTAAAACCAATGTATTGACAGGGCTGGATCCTTTGGAGGCTTCAGAGGAAAATCCACTCCCTACTCTTCTAGCTTCCAGCAGCTGCCGGCATTGCTTGGCTTATGTCCACATCACACCAGCCTCTGCTACTTGCACTACTACAGTGGCTTCTCCCTTTCTGTGGTCAAGTGTCCCTGGGCCCTCTCTCTTATAAGGGCACTGGAGTTATTTTTAGGACCTACTCAAATAATCCCAGATAATCTCCCTGCTACCGTTGGGATAGAATTTGAGTGGATCCCCCAAGGGTTCACATGTGAAAATTTAATTCCTATTTTGAGATATTAAGAGAGTTGAAATTTAATCCACCTATAGTGTTTGTCAGGACATTTGGGAGGTGATTAGGATCAGGTAAGGCCATCAAGATGGAGACTTTAAAATTGAATACCGAGTCTTTATAGGAAGGAGAAAAGCCAGGACACACACACACCATACACACACATGTGCACGGGCACACACACATGCTCCCTATCTTTTGCAAACTATGAGCTGCCCTGTGCCACCTTCAGATTCTGGCAGCAAGAAGGCCATTGCCAGAAGAACCCCAATACTATGAATTAAATAAGCCTCTTTACTAAAGTTTCCCAGCCTTGGGTATTTTGTTATAGTAACAAAAGTAGACAAATATGTTCCCTACTTCAGGGTCCTTAATATAATCACACCCTGAGATTCCTTTTTCCATACAAGATAACCTTCAAGGGTTCCTGAAGTTAAGATGTGAATATCTTTGGGTCTCACTGTTCAATCTACCCCAACAGATTTGGGAAATGTGATATATGGAGAATGGGTTTGTTGGGATGGGGCAGACACAATGTCAGCAATTCCTGGAGAGCAGCCAGCAATATAAGAGTTTGGCTTGACGCCATCTCTAGATGAGCACATCGGGACAGCTGGTTATACTGACCTCATCTCATCTTGCAGATCTAGAATCTTTATAAGCTTCATGCATGGAGGTGACAGTATTTGCAGCTTAACTCCAAGGAGTGGAGTTAGGAAAGAATCCCCCGCCTCCACCCTTACCATCCCCTCTTACTGTTCATGTTAGATACTGGTCTATGTTGGAGTTGAGTTAAAGAGGAAAAGAGGCTACTGGTCCACATATCAGTGAGATTCAAGGCCAAAGGGAAAGGCAGTGATTCAAAATTTCTCTCACTGTTGCTTGTCTTCTCACGCAGAGCCTAGTTCAACCTTGGCTTCAGGAAGAGATAAAGGAGAAAAAATCTGCAAGTTGTCAATGGATGCCAAGAGATGGATCGCTCTACATGCATGAAAGAGATCACTGAGGACATCTGACACTGTGGTCAGAGCAGGCCTTTCATGATGGGGTCTTATGTTTTTTATGTATATCCGAAGAAGAATTCTTTATAAATCTATGACATTAGCCAGATGAAAAAATTACTGATTCTTTGAACTGAATTTCCACAAAGTAAAACAAAGTCCAATCTAAACACTTTTTCTGAAGTTCTGACATCATTTTATGGCTCTATACCATGTGGAAAACTGCATTTGCTCTTAAGGCACTTCATTCCTTGTTACCTTACTGTCTGAAAATCACAGGATGAAGTATACGATGAAACATTTGAAGAAGTCTCCTTGGATGTGGATACCCTGAGGCCTCACACTTTCCAGTTCACATCATTAATCCTACTTCCTCTGGCTCTGGAATACATTGGTTCCAAGTACTTTGTCCTAGAGGATCTTTCTGCTAAACATCACAGATGACTGTAATCATTGCTAACCACTGTTACACTTCCTTCCCTCCTCTGTCTGAGAATTTTCTGCAAGGACGTTTTTATTATCATTGTATTCTTGCTTCCTCCTTGTGTCTCCCAGAAAACCTTGCTTTGTTTCAGCCTCTCTATCCTCTATTCCAGAGCCTTCTCCCTCAGCAAAAGCATCTTGGTCTAAGATATCTACATAAGCAATCAAAAAGCCTGACTTGGTTCCAGAATTCCACTTGGTGGGATTTCAGAGTTGAGTTTTATATATTTATTTTTATATCAGCAGTTTTTTGGACATTCAACTATTAAGGCAGAGTCAGAATAAGAAAAGCCCAAAGGCAGCATAATCCCTCTGCGGGATCAACAACTAAAAAATAGGTATTTGGGGTTGAAGAGGAGCAATGGATATTCAGCAAGACCAGCTTCAGCTGGAGGCAGATAAACAATCCTGCAATTTAGACCACAAAGGAGGACAACATGAGGCAAGCGAGTCGCATAAATAAAATCCACCCCTCAAAATTCGTTGACCTTAAGCATGAAATCTCTTTAGAATGGCCCCAGCAGTCTAAAAGGCAAACAGCATGAGTATTTTGTAAGTCTATAGCTGTGCTTTACCTGCCAGCAGAGCTGTTAGAATTTAATAGGTTCATACCAATGCTCTAGTGTTTTTGAAACACCTATTTCACAAGGCGTGTTTTCAAAACGGACTTTCCTCCACCAAGAGCAAAGGAAATCGACCCAGAAGAGAAACAGGAAATTAAGTGCATGGGCTTGACTTCAGTGACATAGGCTAGAAAGTTCTGAGCTGTTGCTGTTGTCATTTAATGGGCTCAATCTCCATGACGCTGCTGGCCCTACACAAAGGAAAGCCTGTTTAGGCTTCTGCAGGGCACCATTAAGTGGAGACCAGGCACCTGGTTCTCCCCTTCACTCAGAGCATACATAGTCCAACCCTCATGCTCACAGCTACCTTGCAGGTTGGGATGGTTATTCTGACTCCTATTTACAGACCTGAGGGTGGAGGCTCAGAGAACTTTACACTTGCCTGATCACTGCTAGTAAGCAGCACAGTTGGTGTCTGAGCACAGGCTTTCTGCCTCTATTCCCTAGCACATATCAAAGATCGACTGTGTAATTCCCAAGGTACCTCCTGGCTCAGCTTCTCTCTGATTCTTACAGTCATGTGCTAAGAAGGGCTGGTGAATTTTGGTTTAGTTACAATTTCTCTCTTCAGTCTTGCCTTTTCTATACCAGTTCTGCACTTCCAAATGTGCTCTCTCTGTATCTGTGTGTGTGTGTTTCTGTCTCTGTCTCTCTGCTTCCCCATTAGAGATTCCATTAGATCTTCAGGTGAAGTGTTTATGCAGAAAAGAACAGAATGGATAGAAAAAGTCCTCCAGTGACTTCTACTTTTGCCTCCTTGCTGAGTCTCTCTGCATCCAGTCTATCAGCCTCTCACACCAAAGACCCAATGCACTAACTAGGACACGTGCCCAAGACTTCAGGACTAATTAATGGCAGAGGCAAGATTTGAACCCCCTCTTTGGGACTTCATCACCCACGTGCTCTGGTATATCGCGCCATGGTTCTGCCCCTCCAGCTGTGGGAGAAGAGCCCACTCGCCCCCCCCCAACCCCGGGCCTGTATGCTCACCTGATTGGTGTGAGTGCTTGTGTCCTCCTAGCCAGCTGCTGGGTGTCACAAGCTGTCAGCTCATTTGTCTGTCTCCACAAGGAGGTCCAGGGCACAGGGACAGCCTCTGCCCTGAGGGCCTGGCAGGGCTCCTATCTGCAGTGACAGAGCCTTCAGTTCATTTACAATGGGCATCATGAGGCTAGAGATGTGTGCACTGGTCAGGGAGTCAGGGGCTCTGCCAGTCACACCCACTGACCCTGGCTGATCTGCACTATGACTGAGGAAGCACTGGGCCTCCCTCCTCACCTGTGGAGAAGGCTAATAAAACAGGCTGGGCAGATATGATACCAAATGTCTGCAAGAGAGCACCTGGTGGCCGACCCTGTGCCTGCTCCCCCACCTCTAAGCCCTGGTACAGCAGCCACAAGGACAGTGTGGCCAAGCCCTGAGGTCACAAAGTCCTCCGAGGGTCATTTCTGACCTTATGCCCGAGGGAAGATAATGAGATTAGCTGACAAGACTGGAATAACACGGTTGGTCATACAACTCGGAATTTACATCTTTTTACAAGGCCACACTAATTTTAGTACACAACAAATGAATACTTTCAATAAATCTTCAGCCTACACATGAATAATGTAATTCTACATCATCTTTTTGTGATAAAAGTGTGCATTCATTATTAGGGGTTGATAACTAACACATTAGGCTGTGGGGGCCACATAGAGTCTGTAGCATCTTCTTTGTTTTCTTTGTTTTGCATTTTTTAAACAAATCTTCTAAAATGTATAACCATTTTTAGCTCACAGGCTGTATAAAAAGACTGCAGGCCAGATTTGAGCTGAAAGCCATCTATTGTATTTTGTGATGCTGTTGCATTGCACATTCCTTTTTTTTTTTTTCCACTGGCAGCCTCAAACATGATTTAACTGGCTGGGGGGTAGGTCCACCCTGGCCAGACCTCATGACAAGGCCCCTGGTCTGTTCCTTACATTCTGGTCAATGTCTTATATTCTGTGGGAAAATGAAGAAATCAGCAGGAAGATTTAGGAAGAAATGGGCCAAACATTAAAAATCTGAGCTTCATCATAATCATCAATGATGATTATGCTCAGGTCACCTCCCTGAGCAATGGGAGCTGTGACACTGGCGTAGGTGCTGGGCAGCAACCAGGTCTTGTGTTCCTGTGGTCTGGCACATGCTGCCCGGAATCTACCAGCTTTCGGGCTGGCTCCTACGCTGTGGCTTTGCAGTAGAAGCATTTTGCTATTTTCTTTGGCAACAGCAGGAAACTGTTGAGGGGGAAGATGAGTAATCCCAGGTCAGCAAAATACTTTAGAGTGTGAGAAATGAAATTGGCTCTGTGACTACCATAGACCCGTGGTGCTCTGTTCACTGTTCAGTGCACTGTGTGACCCTAGGTGACAGTGACTGCTCTCTGCACTGACCTGTCTCCTGTCAGCAAAGCCAGGGTACAGGGCCCCACCTCCTCCCTGGTGCAGCAGGGAATCTATGGGGCCTTGCTTAGCCTGGGCCTCCTCCATTGTGTCAGGTGGCGACAGAACAGGGTTTGCCCTCCCTCGGGATACAGCTGACATCAGCAGAGCTCTGATGTGGGCGCCTGCAAGCCAGGATCTCAGTCTGCGCTGCGTCACTCATTCACCTATGTATTAATTACCTCAGGAAACTCCTAAATGGCTCGGAACCATATTGGCCAATTTGAAATTTGCCCACACACCCTGCTCTCCCACCCCTTAAATGATCGACATCCTTTCTCATGTTTCTCCCCCCAATTCCAGAAAAAGGAAGTGAAGTGTCTTCCCCTCCACAGTTGAGTGCCCCCATGTGCTCCAGTTCCACTCTGTCCACCTATCTGGGATCACATTTCCTCAATCATTTCCTCTTACCTGCTGCTCCCCACTCACTGTCCCTGTCCCCTTTATGACTGTGGGGAAAGGTACCCAGGCGACCTGCTCTGAAGCCACCACCGCAGAGCTCCCTCCCTTACCCTGCCTCCTCTCTAGCCCTCAGTAGATGCCAAGAGGCTGTCCCTGCACCCCCAGCTCCTGAAGCCCAGGGCTTTGCCCTGGCTGGGGGATGGGGCCCTCAGTGAATCGCCCTTGTCCAGTCCCCTGAGAACCCAGCTCACTGTGCCCATGCTGGGACCCACGTTGTCATTTCTGTTCACTTGGAACTTGCCAAGGTGCTCTCTACACATTGAGCAGACTTGTCACTTGCAGCAGATTGTGGTGTCCTCACTTTTGGAAAGCTACCCTCCACTGTTCCTTGGGAGAGCAGCCCCTGCCAACAGGTCCTGGTTTATCCCCTCAAGGCACTGGGCTCCTTGGTTTTCTTCCTTAGGCATCTTCCAGCCTGGAAGGTAGAGCACCCTAGAAGAGACTTAAATGCCTCCTTTCATTTTCTAGCCAGTTTCCTCTTTCTCTTTCCTGGTAAAATAATAATAAGGGGAGAGGGCTTGAAAAGCTGGGATTTTAAACCTCCCCAGAGGTCAAACAAATTGCATTTTTGCTACAAAGATCAGGAAGGCAGGGGAGGGGCAGATGGTAAATTGGCTCCAGGGAGACCCTTCCAGTGATGTCTTTCTACAGCCCCCAGCTGGCAAAGCCTCTGTGGCCCAGGGGCAGCCCCTCTGTGGGCAGATCCAATCGCAAATGGAGAAACAAGGGCAGTCAGCAGGAGCCACACTGGCAGGGAAATTATTTCCTAATAAAACTACAAAGGAAGGACGATAACTGGGCACTGCTGACAAGTATTGTTGTCTTGTATCAAAATCTCTTTATAAAGCTGTTTGAAGAAAAGAGCCTGGCTCCTCTTTGAAGTCCCAGTTCAAAGCCTCTGACTTGTGGGTTGGGGGAAGGCAGGGGAAGAAAAGTCAGGAGGACTTGGCAAATGCTCTGTGCAAATGCATGCTTTGGTCCATTGAGGACACTTTTTTGGTTAGATTTCCTGTAGAGCTTCTAATTTTAATAACAACTGGACCCCCACATCTGTACCAGGCACTCTTTACAGATTATCTCATTTAATATGACATTCCTGGAGGGTGAGTGTCTACACGCAGGCATTTCACCTAAGGGCAGGAAACCAGGAGAAGGAAGGAGACCAGCCCGGGCCAAGTCATATTCCCCACCAAGGATCCTCATATACCAGGGTCTCTGATGAGCAGAGTTTTCTAAACCAGATGCCCCTCTCTTCACCTGCCCCCATCTATCTCCTTTAATCTGTGCCCACTACCTTCATCCTAGGGCCTCTCTCCAGAATCAGGTTCCTCAATTCTCTAAATGAGTGGTTCTCAAGTGGTATCCCTGGGCCAGCAGCAGCAGAGCAGCCTGAGAAGTTATTAGAAATGCATGTTCTTGGGCCCCAGTAAGGCAGGGAGTGAGGGTAAGGCAAGCTGACTGGACAAGTGGGCATGAGCTGTCAATCACAGAGACTTATGACACACGTGCAGAGCACAGTTCCCAGGCCCTGCACTTGGGGCCAATCAGCAAGTGCTAGCTTCAATCTTTCTGGCATGAAATCAAGCAGGTTTTTGATAGGACAGTCTAGAGCTGACATCAGGCTGAGAGATGAGAGATACAAAAGACCACCACCATTAACCTCGTGACCACTGTCAACTTTTAGCGGCCCCTTCCACTCTGCAGAACATAGTTCTTTTCCTACATTAATAAATGTAAAACCTCACTACCTTTTTTCATATGTCTTGTCCAATTCTTTGTTTAGAATACTAAGAACTTGGAAAGGAGACTAGACACCCCAGAATCTGGTAGCACCAGCCCAGACTATAGAGTCTTGCAATCTGTGGTATCGCAAGTCCTCCAGGGGATTCTGATGTGTAAGAATCACTACTCCAAACCCACACTTAGCAAAAGGTGGCCTGACTTTAGTGCTGTTTTTCCTAAGATCCTTGTATTGGAGTCAGAAGACAACTGCTTATACAGAAATGAGAGTAATCACCCAAAACAGCACCATTTCAACAATGAATTCAGCAGAGGATTAAAGAGATTAATAAATTTCACTGGGGATGTAAGGGTAAAATGATGGAATTTTCTCTGAGGAGAGGTGAACACGCTGATTCACCCACCCCCTTTTAGAGTTATCTCCTCAAGAACATAACAGGTCCAATAAAAAGCCCAACCTTGTGATTTTTACAATGGAAGGTCATGGGCCTTCTGACCCTCGGGACTATCAACACTCAACCTTGGCAATGAATGCCGAGATCTCTCTCAGGGTCCACTTGAGACACATGCAACGTGAGTGCTCTTGTCTCTCCAGAAGATGAAAGAAGGCTCATGGCCTGTTCTCTCCTGTGGGTATAACTTGGTATAAATTGTGCAGACCCATTACTTGATAGTCATTTTTGTGCCTTCTTACATGTGTTCAACTCTGATAACACTCATCCAATACTAAAATTCCCTTCTCTCTCTCTCTCTCTCTCTCTCTCTCTCTCTCTCTCTCTCTCTCTCTTTCATGGTGACGGAAAGAGGAATTTTCTGGCAAGCTTGTTGTGTTTTCTTGCTATAGGAGCAAGTGTTGGTGCACACCCCATGTGGCTCTAGGGGGAAAATTCAGCTAAAAGCAACTTGTCCTCAAACATCTTCCTTTTGGGATTAACAACACCCTAAAGACCTCACCAGAGCAGAGACCTGGTGTTGATTGGTCTCCTACATGCCCCCAATTTGTACAGCTATCCCCTTTACTCCATGCTGTACTTGACTATCTTTTCCTGCTTTGCCTTTACGGAGCCTGGCACATGACATACATAAACAGGGAGCTATTGGTTGTTTATTGTTTATCTCTCATATTTAGAATATGGTTTGCTCGTGACTACTTCCTCCAGTACCTGGGCCAGCATGGTGTAGGTGCCACCTCTTCCTAAAGTCCCTGCTGCCCCTCCCTCACTGCTCAGACTCTTAAAGAACAGACCCGAGCCACCATATTTATCATCTTTTCTGAGACAAAATATCTGGCAAAATCCCAAGCTGCTTAGTGTACAGTGTGCTCGCCAGGCCTGTGATGTGAGAATGCTACCCATCATAAAGTCACCCAGTCACCACTCATTGCCCTGGAAACTTTTCTACTCATAAAAATATCATCTCACATAGTTTCTCATGAAGCTGCTGCCGTGAGGGTAGAGGTCAAAGCTCCAAGGCCACCGCAGAGATGCAGCAGGGAGAAGGTAGCGCACTGAAGTGGGCATCTGTTGTCCCTGGTTGCTGTCCCCTTTGGCAGAGAATCCTTGAATTGCTGCTTTACTTCATGCCATGCAAATGAGGCCCTGATGAGGTCATTGCATTCTGCTGGATTATTATATCTGACATTTTATTCATAATAATTATAGAACCTTTCCACCTTCAAAGTGCTTTGCAAACAATAATTAATTAATTAACACTTGTAACATCCTGGTGAGGTAGCTGAGTATTACTAATTTATCTCTACAGTGTATTATTATATACCGTTTCCTCTTCCCCCACAGAAACAGCTTCGGTGTTGAGTTTCTGTGCATTGTTGCTGGTCCTTTGCAGCCTTTCTAATGTCCTCCTGCAACCCACCCTTCTCCTCAGCAGGGTCCTACCTCACCTGTCTGACAGCCCTTTATAGAGATCCCTCTAGATCTCTGACCAAGTTGGCTACAAAAACCACCCACTTGTGTCATCCAGGGGTCAGCCTGCGGGTCTTGCCTCTCTGGTCCTAGAAGCCTCCTCCTCACCTCATACCCATTATTATCAAATCTTCGGCTCCCTTCCCTGCCCTAACCCCAGTCTATCTTCTCCCTGCTCTGTTTCTCCCACCTCTTTGTCTTATTTTTTTTCTTTCATTAAATACACCCTTTAAGGCCCTTTCTTCGCCTTCACCTTGGCTTTATGTTTCTTTCCCATCACTACAAATTCTATCTCCCTGCTTCTCTCAACATTCATTCTCCTAGTTATTTGGATTTTAATTATGTAAATTAGACTTCTCAGAGGGGTGCTTAAAGGCAGTATATCACTTTACTCCTCTCTCCCTCCTCCCCTCTTTATTTTTTATCTCCTTCCCTTCTTGTACAGACTTTCTGGTCCTCCCAAATTCTGCCACCTGCAGCCCTGCCTCTGTTCCCTGTCTTGTCCTGTGCCAGACTCAGTGCCCTTGTGTGTTAGGCTGTGCTCAGGGCAGGGAGGAGGATGAGGGGGTGACAGATAGGCTGTGACACAGCTGTCAACCCCAGAAGAGGTACCAGAGTCCCTGCAATAGAAGGATGGGAGACACCCTGTGGGAACTCAGAGGCCCTGGTTAATCGTCATTTGGCTCACAAATAGGAAGAGGCGAAAGGTCACAGAAATTTCCCAGACAGGTCACTTGAAATATGAGTGGGGTTAGGGGCAGAAAGGAGGAAAAGGGGTCCGAGGTGTAGAGAATGGCAGGGACCAGAAACACAGGCTGGGCTTGGGTAACATGGGTCCCCAGCCGCTGATTTCACCTTGACTGTCTAGTGGCAGGTGCTCCATTCCCACCCCCTGGAGGAGAGGAGAGGATGTGCTAAGCGTGTCAAGAAGTCAATATTCTTGCCAGTGATATGACAGGGAGAGAGCAGAGAGGATCCACAGACCATAGCAGGCAGCAGTTCTGTCCAGTCACTTCTCCTCTACTCTGTCCTCCGGAGCCCCTGGGAACCAACCCTGTGTTGTTCTTTCCCTTGGTTCCACAGCTCTCAAGACCTGCATCCCCAGTGCTGAAAGTCTTCCACACAGACCCGCCTCTCTTCTTCCCCAGCGTTCGCTCGCTGTCACATCAACTATCTCTGAGACACAGAGGGTCACAAACAGAAGAAGCACCAGGCCCCGGGATTTTAGCAGACTAGAGGTAGTTACAAGTAACAACAATGTGCTCCTATCACAAACAATTCTTTCAGTGACTTTTGTTTTTAGGGTTACAATCTCATGCAGTATAGTTTGGCTAAAGCTGTGTGTGTGTGTGTGTGTGTCTGTGTGTGTGTAGTGGACTTGAAATGCTATTCTAAAAGTTTGAACCCGTTTCCATAATACTTTAGCAATGACGATTGTGGTCATTTCCTAGGCTGCTGTGAGAAAGTAACACAAACTGGGTGGCCACAAAATAACAGAAATTTATCAGCTCACCATGCTGGAGGATCACAGTCCCAAATCAAAGGGTGACCTTGAGAATCCGAGGAGAATCTGTTCTATGCCTCTCCTTTAGCTCTGGGTGACACTGGCAATTCTGGGCATCTTTGGCTTGGAGAGACATCACCCCAACCCCTACCTCCATCTTTGCATGGCGCTTTCCCTGGACCTCTGTGTCTCCACAGGCCATCTTCTTAAGCATACTAGTCTGCATGAATTAGAGACCCAAGTATCCCAGGGTGATCGCCTGCTATCTACAGATGGCCCCAACAGACTCACTGAAAGTTAAAGGATGCATTCAGTACACTAACTTACCTAACATCCTAGCTCAGCCTGGTTTTCCTTAAATGTGATCAGAGTACTTGTATCAGCCTACAGTTAGGCAAAATCATCTAACACAAAGCTTGTTTTATGATAAAGCATTGAATCATGTGTAACTCATTGAATACTGTACTGAAAGTGGGAAACCATTGTATGGATACACTTTCCTGACATTGGAAAACTGGAAAATCATGAAGTGAAAACATCCTAAGTTGGGAGCCACCTGTGATCACATCTACAACTACCCTATTTCCAAATAAGCTCACACATTGCAGGACTTGGGATGGAGCAACCCGTACCAAGGGCAATACTAGATTTTGAAGCACATCACTGGACTAATTGTCAAATGTGGATTCATCAAAAAGGTAACTGGGGGACAGATGAGACATCACTGAAACAGGAGGGAAGTGACCCAGAGGCCTGAGGAAAGCGTTGTGTGAGTATGACTCCAGCACAAACTCTCAATCTGCCTCCCACAGGTCAAATTCCAACCCCACTCTAAATAACTTTGCTGTAACCATGACAGTTAACTCTTATTGTGGTCTGCTGTATCCCAGGTGATATGCCAAGCACCTCACGGATAGCATCTCACTGATCCCCATAATTACTCTTAGAAGGAGGGGATTAATTAACAGTGGTGTACACGGCACCGCACCAATGCTGTGCGAGGCAACTCTCTGAGTGCTTTTAACCCACTGACTCATTTATCCTCATAGCAATCCAACAACATGATACTCATGCTGCCTGTTTAATAGACCTGGTGATGAAGGCTGTGGCTTGTCAGAGTGGGGCTTCGCAACCAGGCAGAGAGGACCATTCCACCACCAAAGACAGCAATAGATGCCCCACAAAAGCTAAAAATCGTCCATCAGCAGGGATATGGGCTGGTGGAATGTGTAGATGAGAGAGACTATTTTGTAAGGAAATAGGGGTGGGGGTGCCAGGAGGAATGGTAAGGTTTGAGGAAAAGCTTTTCCCCAATGCTTGTTCTTTCCTTCCATCAAGACTGTGAAACAGGAGCAGAGATTTTCAAAACAATAAAAATGACCACGTCTACAGGGAATGATGTGTGACAGCGGCTGCGTTGCCCATGGGTTCTGGGAATAAGGTGCCCAGGGAACAGGGGCTCTGAGAAAGGCAGAAGCTGTCTCTCCTATGCAGTCACAGCCTCTATCTTCCCCCCAGCAGCCAGGAGGATCTTGCTAGAATATCAATCTGATTATGCCACACACCCCTCTAAGAACACTCACTGGCTTCCATCATCCTCTAGATAAAATCAAAACAAGTCACTTCCTTGCCCCACATGCTACACTTCAGCCACACTGTCTAGCCAATCCTAGGGCGTCTTGCCTCCTCTAAGTCAGGCAGGGTTGGAAGCAGGTGAACGTGCGTGCGTGTGTGTGTGTGTGTGTGTGTGTGTGTGTGTGTGTATGCATTCATCTTTCCCTTGTGTCCTCCCCACCTCCTCAATCTCACCCCTCCAATCCCACCCCCTCTGCTTCTATCATCCCCCACCTCCTGACCACCCCCCCAAGCTGTCTTAGATCTGTCTCCATGTTTTGTCCCTGACACTGTTTGGGCCAAAGCTCCTATTTTTTAGTAGTGGTAAAATACACAACAAAACTAACCACCTGAATCATTTTAAGTGTACAGTTCTGTAGCAGTGAGTATTTCCACAGTGTTGTGTAACCATCTCCAAAACTCTTTCCATGCTGTCAAAAAGAATCTCTGCCTCTGTCAAACCCTAACTCTCCATTGTTCCCTTCCCAGCACTGGCAGCCTCCATTCTACCTGGGGTCTCTAGGAAGTGACCATCCTAGATGTGTCCACACTCATTTTGAACAGTGTCATGGTTGTGCCATGACTATGGGACCAGACACCATCACTCCAGTGTGCGGAACATATTATTAGTATTCTAAAGCTTCTAGGATGCTACTCTCAGCACCCATCTGCTGCCAGTCAGCTGAGGGCTCTTTTGCTCCATTCAGATGGAAACCTCAGGCTGCTCCCTTGTAGTTAGTGGTTCTGGTCTTTGAGTGCCTGCGACTCTCAGCCCTTAGTGCCCCAGCTTGAAGCCTTGAATGCCAGCACCTCTGAGGTCTCAGTGTCACAGTTCTTGGTGTGACAGTGCTTAGTGTTACAGTCCCAGTGGCTTCTAGCCACCCTCAGCAGCTCCACCAGTCATTTCTTGTAGGCCCCTTTGCAGCTTTCAGAGCCCTACTGGCAACTTTGGCTGCCTGTGGGGCCTTCTGCCCTAACTTCTCTAGGGGAGCTGCCTCTGCTGGACTAGGGGCTCACCTCCTACCTCCTTCCCAGGGGACCTCTGGCCCCTGGGCTCATCCTCAGCCTTCTCCACCGGCAGCCTGGGGCCTGGGGCCTCAGGCTCCACCATAGCTTTAGGCCTGGAGCTTCTGCTGTCACCACCACCACCAGTCTCAGAAACTCCCAGGGTTACTAATCCCTAATGCTACCAAGCCCTTTCCATACAGCCAGCTCAGCCCACTCTACTCAAGGTAAAGGTCACATGTAGGGAATAGGATCAGGACCCACAAGGCAGAAGAGGGGTGAAGTGGACTGCAGGGAGCCCTGCTCCCCTGACCGGAGGGTGTGAGGGAGCAGAGCACTGTTTATATGGCGGAGCTGGCTGCATAAGCTCAGTCTCTTGCTTTTGGGGGACCCGCTTCAGGACTTGGGACATAGTGTCAAAGGGGGTGGGTCATTCGCAGGCAAAGCCATGCAGAGTGGCCATCGTGCACAGCCATAGGGGCAGGTCTGTGTTTCAAGCCTGTGGCAACCAGGGCCTACATTTCCTGGACTGCCCTGGGGCCCCTAGAACACCTCAGCTGTCCTGGCAAAAGCGCACAGGCAGTTCCTGGACTCCCACCAAGGTGGCAGGGCCCACTACCATGGCTACTGGGACTTCTGCAGGAGGAACTGTGGGGTTGATCATGGGCCGTTGGGTTAAAGGATTTGGGGCATATCAGCAAGGGGCCCTGGTGTCTCCCTACTCTTTCCATTAGGCATGATTTTCTGGCTGCTCCCCGGGGAGGCTGCAGCAGTATCCGAGTGGGGAGAAGGGAAGAGCCACCAGTCAGTTCAAGGCCCTTTATGGCTGTCTCTTTCTGTCTCCCATCCGTCCAGGCAGAAATCCCAGTGTAATGACCTCCAGGCCTGCCTGCCCCAGAGGGTCGTGCAGTGGCCAAGCCTCCTCAGCAGCCAGAGCACTAGAGGAGCCCCATCCACTCTCAGGCCACCTCCAGCCCTTCCTGGTCCCCAGGGGCATGCGCTGTCCCAGCCCACAGACCCTGCTGGCCTCCAAAGTCAGTTACTGCTCTGCCTCTGGTTTGCATCTGGGGAGTCTGGGGTGAGGCTGGGGACCCCCCAGGGCCTCCCTGCCGCCCTGTGGTCTTTCCGAACTCCCTGGCTTCTCTGTCCTCTGCCTTCATCCTCTGGCCTGGACTTGCCTCTCCTCCCCCTGCTTCCCTCAAAGGCCTCCTCCCTCCACCCCACCTCTGGACACCCCCAACATCCTTTCTTCAACGAGCTTGGAACTTTCACAAAAGCCTTTGACTTCAAGCAGCTTCTGTTTCCTACCCTGAGAATATCCCGAGGCAAGGACAGGCAAAGGGCCTCTGGACCTGTTGATCTGAGATAACATGAAATCAGAGCAAAATACAAAACAGTCTCTCAAAATATTATTCAGCCATGTTTATGCGTTTGTAATTTGCTCCCAAACAGACTTCAAATAGCTTTAGACCTGGGTGTTGTTGTCTTTTAGTATTTGGAACACCTCTAAATGGAGTAGCTTATCAATAAACATGACAGACACAAATTAATGAAGATGTGGACTAAAGTAACTCAGGAGTTTTCAGCCACATGCTTCTCCCTGATTTATGTGTACACAGAAGGGTTCCTCTTGAGTTCTGGTAGGGGTATGGAAGTGTAATCCTGCCACCTATAATATTTACTATAGCCTTGGGTTTTCCAACTTAAAAATAAAAGGATTCACAATTAAAGATTTTAAAATATTAGGAAAATATATGTTATTTCAAAATCGTGGCTTGTTGGGAGTAAGGAAGGAGAGCGAAACACAGGGTCTTCTCACTGTTATGAGGCAGCTAGAACTCTCTGCTCCCACGATGTGGTTTAGGACTAATTCTCTTCAGAGTGGTACAGGTTGAGTAGTCCTTATCGAAAATGCTTGGGGCAGGAAGTGTTTTCGATTTGGGGATTCTTCACATTTGAAAATATTTGTGCCAACTTTCCTGGCTGAACAACCCTGATCTGAAAATTTGAAATCTAAAAATCAAAAATTTTTAAATGTAGATTTTTTCAGATCTTGGAGCATGTCAGATTTTAGATTTTCAGATGAGGGGCACCCCACCTGTAGTATGCAGGAGCAGAACTTGAGTGGGCTTCCTTTGGGGCCAACGCTCTGGGAAAGAGGATAGAGCCAGAGGAGAGAGCGAATTCTTAGGAAAAGGGTTTCACACCCAAATCTGGAGGAAATCCCTGAAGTACAAGGCCCAAACTACACCCAAGCCAAGCAAGGACTGCTGTTTTTATCTCCAACCAGGGGACCGGCAGCCTCATCCTGGGAGCCTCTGCTGATTTTGATGAAAGCAAAGCTCCACGGTCCCAGCCCAGCCCTCAGGGACTGAGACGTCCTCTCCGAGCAGCCATCTGCAATGGCCAGCCCTATTAACTGACCCGATTCCTTCTCTCCCCGTTCACTTCAAAGGACACCTCGTGAGACAAAGAGACAAAAGGCTGTCAAGGGGACTTGTGGGAAGGGAGGGAACTGGCTAAATAATTAGCCCTGCAACCTTCAAAGTGCTCTATAATCATTAATTAATCCGCCCAACTGGGGTCTGTGGGCAGATGGAGGCGCCTCACTCTCCTGACACACCCATTGCTGAGCACAGCCCAGGTCCGGGGCCAACCTGAGCAGGGAACCAAGACCACGACACGTTGGCCTTGAAATCTGCTGTCTAAAAGAAATCTAAGGCTAACCTGTGCAATGGCAGAAAGGGGACACAGGAGGCTTTGGAGGCAGAGCTACCCTATGGCTAGGGAAAATAGAAGGCCATTAAAGGGGTGAGAGACCCACATCTGCAGGGGATCTGTGCCCTGTGAGCACATCAGACACACCATTATGAGTCACCCCAAAGAAGGAGATGCCTCTTTAAACCATGAGGACCACCCCCAGATCCACCATCACCATAGCAGCAGCCACACCCGGAGCAGTCCCAGAGGTTTACAGGCAGACATGAGGACAGGGCACAGCGGCCTGGCCACAGGCCTCCCAGACCTCTGCATGCCTTCGCCCTGGGTCCCAGCACGGGCCAACTTGGCTGCCAAGGAGATTTTACATTGCTCTGTCTCTGTCTTTCTAACTAGGTCTCCCCTCTGTCAATGTGCAGTCCTTGGAATAGGACCAATAAAATAAGGAAGGAGCTTAGGATCTGTGATCTGTTCTCCCACAAATGAGCTTACATTTCCTAGTTCTCTATTTCCATGAAGCTTCAGAAGGAAAATGCATGGTGAAACTGAGACACCATCAGAGAGACAACTGCTGATTTCACAAGATGCAAAAGGAAACTCACAGAAATGCCTGTTCTCAGAGCACACAGACCTCCAGAATCAATACAGTATCTTAAAGTTGTTTGGACTTAAGGATAGTGAGTTATGCTAGCCAAACTCACAAGAGACTGATACATAACACTGAAATAAATTATGATGAACACTATCACCACTAAACACTGTGGATCAGGCATTTGCCGGAGCACTTTTCTGCATGTGATTTTCCTTATTCTTCATGCTTGGCTGTACCTATGAGACTTTTCTCATCCCCATTCTTCAAAAGTAGAAACCAAATATCCCAATATGCTCCAGGTCCCACATCCAGTAAATGGAAGAGCCAACCAGATCCCTCCCCTCTGTTGCCTTGACAACCAGATGCCAAGTACCAAACTAGGCAGAGACTGAGTTGCCCCTTCCTGGGTCCCCTCTTCCAAGAGGGCTCCATGGATGGTCAGGTTTTCAGAATGGTGCACTCTAAGGACAGAATCAGAGCAGGGGTTCCAGGTCCCCCTGGGCTTGTGACCTTGAACAGCTGGACCTTCCTGCAGCAATGAGCACTGGCCTCTGGGGCCCAGGGGTTCCTGTCCAGCTTGCCTTGGTGCCTGTCCTTCCTGTTTCCCATCACAGTCCCACCACCTCCTTCTGAGAACTCTGCTGCCTGCAGCCTCGTATGCCTCGTGTGCTACCTTCCGTCTCGCAGAGATTTCGCAAATCTGTTCTACAACCCCCTTCTCTAAAGGGCCTAGAATATATGAACTCAGAGATGGAGAGAAGAACAGAGGTTCCCAGGAGCCAGGGGAGTTTGTGTTCGACAGGGATGGAGTCTCTGCAGGGCATGCTGAAAAGGTTCAGACAGAGATAGGTCCTACAATACTGTGAGTGTATATAATGCCACTGAACTGTACACTTACAAATGTTTAAAATGATAAACTTTATATTGTATGTGTACATATGATACACACACATATAGCATAACATATACATATATTGACATATACAGCAAATAAATAAAATTCTGACTTACGCTACACATGGGTGAACCTGAAGGCACTATGTGAAGTTAAATAAGCCAGTCACAAAAGAACAAATGCTGTAGGATTGCATTTGTATGAAGTCCCTAGTAGAGTAAATTCATAGAGACAGAAAGGAGAGAGAGAAGTGGTTGCCAGGGGCCCAGGAAAAGGAGGCGTGAGGAGTCCCTTAATGGGTACAGAATTTCAGTCTGGTCTGATGAACAAGTTCTACAGGTGGATGGTGGTGACTGCATTCTATGAATGTGTTTAATGTCACCGAAATGTATGGCTTTTCAATGGTTAAAATGATAACTCTTATGCTCTTTATATTTTAGTGTGATATTTTTGGCCTTATAGGAGGGAGAGGCTATTTTGTCCCACAGACCCCAAAACAGACTAGGATTCCCAATGTGCATGCCAGTGAATCCCTGCCACCTGCTCACAACTTCTGTGAAGCTGTGAGTTGATCCTGAGTTGATCCATCAGGCAGGACAGACACAGCTGGGGAGAGGGGGTGCTGTGGGGCTCTCTGAAGCCTGGGTCTCTTCAGGCTTGGTTGTCCTTGTTGTTCCTCTTCCTGGAGCCACCACTCTGCTCCCTGTCCCAGTCCCCTAATCAAGGAGCAGTGTCACTGGAGACTGTCAGGGTACTGCTCTTGGCTCCTTGGTGGCTCCAGAAATGTCCATTTGTTTTCATTACCAACATCTCTGCTTTCAGAAAACTCTATGTTCCTCTCTCTCAATTTACACTCAAGCTATGCTTGCAATTCTTCATGACTTTTAATTTTTAAAAAGAATTGACAATTGACATTGACAGTTTTCCTGCAGCTCCAAGGAAAATGGTCACCATGGCTTCTTCTAGCCCAGAAGACACATCAGCCACTTTCCTGTCCCTCCCAGCAATCCTAGCCAAAACTAAACTTGCCACCTGCAGGCTCTGAGCTTCTTTTACTTCCTCCTTAGGAGCAGCTCTTAAGGTGGCTCTTTTGCCTGTTCTTGCACTGAGCCATCCTCAAAGACCTGAGGAGAAAGGTCCCAGTCCCTGAGGGCCAGCTGTCCTGAGGGCACAGGTGACCACAGACAGCAGCAGGTGTCTGGAGCAACCACGAGTGCTGGGAGACAGCTCACAAAGTTGTCTGTTGATGCTGGGCCTGTTAAAAACCTCTGCAAGCTGAAACAGGTGAGGACGGGGCCTGGTCACTGCAGCCAGGAGCCTACCCAGGCCCCACCCACTCCTGATCCCACTTCTGCTGAGGGCCAGTGGCTCCCCCTGCCTCCCCTCTAGGCTCCCTCACTCAGCTTCCCGCAGCACCTACGTTTCAGAGAGGGCTGGTTTTATGACTGGAGCTGTCGGCTGGAGAGACACGTTTTAAAATTCATGACCTTTTCCATCAGGGTTCAGAAATGGATCAGACTCTGAGATGAAAGCTTAGTTTATTCTTTCATGGGTTCTGCAGGGCCCCTCTCATCCCTCCTTTCTGCTGCTTCTTCCCACAGCTTTCCTTCCCCATTGTCCTCCAGGATTTTGTACATCCCCTCCCCCGCTTTTCATTTTCCCACCCCCAGTAAACCAAAGCCAAATGAAAATCTGCCTATCTGCAAATGGAGTGTGCACATGGCTGGCAGTGCACTCAGGGACCTGCCACTGGCAGGTAAGGGAGGATCACTGGAGGTGCAGCTGCGCAAGGAGATAGAGAGAGCCCTGTTTGGAGCTCAAAAGGAAGAATGCCTCAGGGGCTGCTATTTTCCTTCCTCCAGGACTGGCTTCTGCTGGGTGCTGTCCACCTGAGGCTGAGGAATGGGGCGCAACAAGGCGGGCAGACGGGCTGGCAGCCCTGCACCACTAGCCTTGCCAAGGAAAATTAAGGAGCAGTGTGTTTGCTTCCTGCCAGGAGTCTAAACAACAACAGAGATCCTCTCGGTGGAGCTCTGTCCTCAGCCGCCCTTTCCTGCAGCTCCTCCCCTCGTGGGCTTTGCCAAGGGTGTGTGTGAGAGCCACGCGTGGTATCCTGACTCACGTGGGGCACCATGGCAACCCCTCTTGAAGATACACATCCACACAGGAGGCTTGGGGTCTCCTTCACAGCCACAGAGAGAAGGAAATGGGAAAGAAGCAAAACCAGTGACTTTAGGAGCGTTTGTCACAAACAACATGTCCCAGCCAGAGTGAAAAAGAGCTTGCCCATTTCTCAGTTGTACTAAGCAAGACTTGTTCTAAACTCTTCACCTCCATTAGCTCAGTGACCCCCACCCAGACTTAGGGGGCAGATCTCATCAGCCTCACGTGATGGTCAACTGCTGCAACAACTCCATAAGGCGAGGGTGCTCGGGTATTTACCGGATCAAGGACCAGTCATGATCTTACTGTGGAAGTGATTTTTAGATGAGATTAACATTCAAACCACAAGTAAAGCAGATTACTTTGCACCACGTGGGTGAGCTCCTAGGATCTGAAAGCTTTAAGGGACCAGTCTGAGGTCTCCCCAAACTGTCACACCTCTGAGAAAAGGGGACTTTTGTTCCAGTCAGAATTCAGACCCAGATAACCCCTGGGTCTTCAGCCTGCTGGCCTGCCTGCCCTGCAGATTTCAGACTTCCCAGGCCCCATCAGCACTTGAACCATCTCTTCTATAGACTTACATATATTTTATATATATATTTAGAAAATTATATATATTCTATCTATATTGAAAGAGAAAGAGGGGAGTTTTAGAAAGTAATTCGGGGTAGATAAGGCCACAAGGGTGAGGCCCCCAGAATAGGCTCAGTGGCTTTTTATAAGAGGAAGAGGAGAGAGCTGGGCTGGCTCACTTACTCCACTTGCTGTGTGTTACTCAGCTTTCCAGCAGCAACGCACCTGAGAGAAGTAACTTACAAGGAAGAAAGATTTATTTTGGCTCCTGGTGTCAGAGATTTCAGTC